>NW_010265029.1:84594-95815 GCF_000690775.1 Eurypyga helias | reverse complement strand
TGGGCTGGATCAGGAGAAGTGTGGCCCAGCAGGTCGAGGGAGGGGTTTCCAGAAGAGGCCATGGAGATGCTCTGAGGGATGGAGCCCCCCTGCCCTGGGAACAGGTTGGGAGAGTAGGGGGTGTTCAGCCTGGAGAAGAGAAAGCTCTGGGGAGACCTTAGAGCCACTTCCAGTGCCTGGGGGAGCTTCAAGAAAGCTGGAGGGGACTTTTTCCAAGGGCAGGGGTGACAGAGCGAGGGGTAATGGGTTTAAACTGAAAGAGGGAGATTGAGGTTAGACATCAGGAAGGAATTCTTCCCAGAGAAGCTGTGGATGCCCCATCCCTGGGAGTGCTCAAGGCCAGGCTGGATGAGGCTTTGAGCAACCTGGTCTAGTGGAGGGTGTCCCTGCCCATGGCAGGGGAGTGGAACTGGATGTTCTTTAAGGTTCTTTCCAACACAAATGAGTCAATGATAATATTTTGTAGCTTTTACAAATTTTTGGTCACTTTTCCTTTAGCATGGTTGTTATTCTCTTTCCAAGGAGGTGTACATCACGGCAAATTGTGCTTTATTGCACCCTTGTAACCTCTCTGACTATCAGACTGGAGCAGTGGCTTATAAGGCTGGAGAGTTTTTTAAAAACATCTATATGTAATACTGCATACTTAATAGATGGGAATGGTTCCAAAACAATCTATTGCATAATTACCTAATTAATACAATCTGTAATAATTAAAAATCCTTTGGAGAATTTGTAAAAACATTTTACTATGCATGTGTCGTAGATAATTTTTAGACTCAGTGTCTCAGCTGTTTGCTTTTTTTTGTTTGTTTTTAATTTGGTCTTTCAAATTGCCAACAGTCTTATTGCTGCCTTGTGGCCCAGGCACTTAACAAATTTCATTTCTCAAACGGAAGGGACTGAATTTTCTCCCCAGAAGTGCAGTTCACAGGCAAGGGCAACATTCAGTGCTAACTTTTCTTTTGTGTTTGTGTCTGCAAAAGAAAGGTTTACATAATTATATTTCAAGGGCTTTTTCAACTGTTGGAGAGACTTAATAAAGAAAAATAAAAATTTCAAAGTAACAAAAATTGCTTTGGGCTAGACTTTTAAATCAAGATATGAAAATTGATTTTGTAGATGCATTATGACCCCACTCATCTCAAAATGGTCCTACAGTGCAATTGTATTAGTGATACTTATTTACTCTAGCAGATATTCTGGAGCATTATATAAACTGCTGCTTCTAAAAATACCAGCTGTATGGTCTGTGGTGGTGCCTATTTTTATGTTTGGGATGTACAGGCAGGATGAGAGGTGCTGCCCCAAAATTGCTTTTACTTCATGATGAGGGTATGGTAGGCTCGTGCAGCCGGTGACACTCAAGTCTCTGGTTATACCATACCTTTTCTAAGGAAAGGTCAAGATGCTTAACAGCAAACTGCTTATTGGAGTGATTTAGATGGCTTCTCCAAAAATAAGAGAAGGCACTTATTTAACAGACGGTCAACTCCAATCATCTGCCCCTGTACCTCGTGCTGTTATACCTAGCAGAGCAGCCCTGCAGCCGAGTGCAGGAGCAGTATTAGCTCCACAGATGCACCATTTCAGGTTAGTTCTCCTTTCTCTGCTCCTAAGATAGCATGGGAATGCTTTTTATTTCCCTTTCTATTTCCTTTTTTTTAAGCACTTGAACAGACATCACAAGCAAAGGGTAATGATGAAATCCGTGCTGTCCTGGACAGCCCCGCTGACTGCTGCTGATGCCAGTGCTACAAGCAGAATCTTTTTCTTGTTTTTCTCCCATTGTGATACCCAAAATAAAATGCTTTTGATTTTTTTTTTTATATGCAGTTGGAAAGACTGTGCCTACTAACACCTTAATATCAAGTAATGAGTTAAAATCGGGGCCTCCCAGAATCTGGAACCTTGACTTTGCTATTACCAAAGCATCAGGAGTTCAAAAGCCAGACAGCAAACTCCGCAGGAACAAGACTCATGTCATTAAAACCGACACTGGCTCCTTGTTGATGAGAGAAATTTTCTTTGAATAAATGATTAAGCATAGTGGACAGCATTAAGTGTGTGGTCAATGCAGGAGATGCTCAATGAATAATTATTAGAAAATAAAGGATTTTTGCTTTATTGAAGTGTGGGATTGCATCAAATTGATTCTTAATTGTGAAATCCATTTTTCACCTCGAAAGAGCCACTTAATAGTTTTGTCAGCTCAGTTTGTTATTTAACTTTGCAGTAACTGGGGTTACTGAAAAGAGTCTGTAGTACCTGAAATGAAAATGTTCACCTTCCTGTACTGCTTCTGGTGTTTAGAAGGCCAACAAAACTAAGTCATTTACCAGTGAATGCAGACTGGACAATTTGACATTTTGGGCTTATTACTGATCATTGCACACTAGCTGAGAGGAAAAAAAAAAATCCCAAAATAGCAAAGTAGAGAGTGAGGACTGGATCTGAAACCATCATCTTTACATCACAACAGCAAGGAGACAGGGAGTAATATAGATAGAGTGTGGTGTTGTGAATCATGGAATCACAGAATGGTTTGGGTTGGAAGGGACCTTAAAGATCATCTAGTTCCAACCCCCCTGCCATGGGCAGGGACACCTTCCACTAGATCAGGTTGCTCCAAACCTCATCCAGCCTGGCCTTGAAGACAGGATGAATGACCCTGTTGGGTTTTTTCAGCATTAGTAAAACTGTTGTAGAAGAATGCAAAGGGCAGATTTTGAAGTATGGTCTTCTGGAAAGGATTTTGGGTTTTGTTTTTGGTTTTGGGAGGATGACTGAGATGAACACTGTGTGTGGGGTTCCCCTTGGCTTCCTAACCTGTTTCCATACAATTGCTCTTAATCATTGATACCCAGCATGTCGTGCCAGAGCAAAAAGTTACTCTCCTTTCTGCAGAGCACCTGTAACTCAAAGGCATTACCTAATTTGGGCTTTTTCTGAGCTAATTGTCCTATAACACAGCTGTGTTTTCTAACCTCCTTTTTATAAAAAAAACGAATTAACATCTGTTTTGGACTCCAAGTCAATAAAGAAGGACTGAAGATCGGCCCAAACCCGTGCCATTGCGGTTCAGAGGCCACCTCTTCTTTTCTGCTGTGCTGCGAGAAATTCCCCCTTGCTCAGCTCCATTGTAAATCTTCCAATAACAAACTCAACTTTTGTCAGCACCGTTCAAGCAAGTTAAACTGTTGTGTTTTCCCTCGATACATTGTGTACCTAAGTTATTTAATTCTGGTGGCAGATGTTAAGTAACTTCTTGATTTCCCCCTCACCATAACAGAGGCAACTAAAATACTTCTTTTTTTTAATCTCTATTTTGCAATCACTATGTATCATATGATCAGCCTAAGGTTATACATTTTGCAAATGAAACCAGATTATTATTAGTCTTAGCTATTTCAGCATGAGAAAGAAAGAAGAAAAAAACTATTCAGTGTACATTTTGCAGACTAGTTGCAATTTGTTCTAACAACTTCTCAAATACACACCAAGGAAGGTAATGACCACATGGAATACTTCCTTGTGCACAGGGTGGCTCATATGAATGATAACTTTAAAAAACCTGGAATACCACTTTTGGTCCACAAAATAAAATTTAAAAAAACTCTAAAACCCAAAAAAACCCCCATATTTGGGATTTAAATGAAAAGGAACACACACATTTCTATGATCTTTCCCCCCCCCCCACTGGCAAAAGATTTCTTGAGAGAAATTGTGCCAGCAAATTAGCATTTCCAGTCCTTTAATATACATTCCTGGAGGTATTCCTTTCAAAGAGAGCACTTCTGGGAATGACAGCAATGTGCTTGGTATTGCTCCAGCTGTCTGGCAGTGAGGTGTGCTCTGCATCACTTGCCTTTCAGTGGTTGTTGTAGGGCACCTGTGTTTTATTTGCTGTCTTGTAACTTTGAAGTTTTACCTCTGACTCTTTAAAAAGATAACATGTCTGCCAGGCCTTTCTTGGTAGCCTGCCACAACACAAATGCTGACAGGTAACTTCTCCTGAAGTCACTACTCAGGTGTCATGTATTGCTTTCAGTAATTTTTTTTGATAGCCATAATATGGCCATGACTAATGTTATTCTTACTACACCCTTGTTTTTATTTTCATGTGTCTTTGTGAACAGTTACGCTAATTCAAAATGAACAGCGATTGTTTAAATCATTTGTGACCTCGTGGTGTAAGAGGATGTAGCACATCATCTGAAAGGCTACAGTATGTTTTGTGACATCATCGTGACATGATGTAAAACATCATGTGACAGCTCTTATTGCACAGGTGTCATTACATTTTGTATCAAAACACTGAAAATACCTTGTGTCAGTTTGCTAATTGCCTTGTATTCCTGGCTGGTAACCTCTAGCATTATCACCTTGGTAAAATGTGGAGGGATGAATGCAGTGGTTCTTCGACCCTCATGCCCAACGCTACCCTATCCTGTGCCAGCCAAGGCTGCAGCTCACAGCAGACATGACTCATGTTCTGCTTTCAGGCATTATATCGACTGCTCTTGGCTCTACAATGAATTTACAGGCGTTTACTTAAAGACTTGATGGTTGTTCTCTGGAAGTCTTCTCATTCCAAATTCAGCCAGCAGCACCTCTGACTTTAGGAGATAGTCAGGCCCTGAAAATCAAACAAAAGTAACTAACGTGAGAGATTTTAAGGTCTTGGACCCAGTAATCATCATGTCCAGTGAGGAGAGGAATAACCTCTGTCTAGAGTGGTGGGATGATACGGCAAGGCCATTTATGGTCCTTGCTCTGGAAGACTGCTGGTAGAGTTGCCAAAACTTTTTTGGCAAATCTGAGAAAATGAGGCCCTGGATAATGACACCTTGGTGTGCAAAGAAAGGAAGAAGGCACATGTCAAGTCAAGAAAAATAAGTTGTTCATTGGGGTTGTTTGTGGGTTGGGTGGTTGTGTTGGTGGTGTGTTTTTTTTTTTTTTGTTAAAGGGTCAGTGTCTGTGGCTGACTTGAAATGGAATTTTACTTGTTGCGCAGAGTTTATCCAACAAAATCCTTGGCAACAGCGCAGTTGTTCATTTATACTCAAGTCCTGTGACACGCATTGTTGTACTCAAATGGGTCTGTGAGTGGGGGCCCTTGCCGCCTGCTTCGGGACAGTTAGGAGATGCCTTCTGATTTCTTAAGAAAAACAGACACACAAAAAGCTATGAAAGTACTTTTCTCTGAAGCAATCATTGCATCAACAAAGGGAAGTGCATCTACAATATATAAAGCAACCCCCATGCCCCACAAAAAAAGACCTATCCCTGGTTTTCTAACTTCGTGTAAAGTTGAAATACTTGGCCTGTTGTAAGCTTTAAAAGAATAAATTCCAACATCCCTCATTATGATTTATTGTTGCTGGAATAGAAATCGGTCCCATCTAAAATCAGTCTGGGCTATTACTGCCTCAAATTGAAGCAACTAGAGTGTTACATATGGATCAAATATAGCCCATAATTAACCAATGCCAGCATTACGTTATTACTGACAATTTACAATTACAGTCCATTTACACAGTGCTTTATTCTGTGATTATCCCATGGAAATTTGTGATAACTATCAGTGCAATCAGTAAAGCTTACATTTAAACTTTTTTCAACCACCGAGCATGGGAAATAAGATAAGCTATTGGAGAATTTTACAGGTGTTAGGAAAATTGGTCAAGGAATTATCATCGGTATACTTATGATTCATGTTATTACCTGCTCTTTTTCTTTGTGTAGGAGCACTTTGCTGATACCTTTTGATAAGAGTTTACAGGTAATTAGTTATCTGTGACCCCTTGTACTTTTTTCTTTAACTCTAAAAGCACGGACATTTAGGTCAGTGTCATTATTTGGATTGTTTTAAACATGGACCTCTATGGAAATCACCTTTTTTTGGATTTAAACCTCCGATTCAGGTTTTAAGCAGAAGTTTCTTACTCTTCTGGATAAATCGCATCTTGTTGCTTTGCTTAATTTCCTCCTCTCACTCCTTCCTCATTACCTAAAAACGCTTTAAGGGAAAACTTTGAGCTGGTGTTTTTTCTGTTCCGTACATGGTGTGATCAAGCAGGAACTTAAGGAGAAAATTAAGTTATGAAACCTCAGTCGCCTGCAAGTAAAAATAAATTACCGAAAAAGAAGTGAGGTGTGAAGTAGGTAGATTTTTAGTAGTTCTCAAGTACAGATTCCCAGTAAATTTGATGCAGAAGACATGATTCATATAGTTTTATTGCATACAAAGTTTATTTTGCAAATTATGGATCCTTTGATACCACTGTGATGGGGGCTTTAAAAATACTTGAGATATTAGATGGATCTAAGTGTGTAAACCAGGCAGTGAACACCCATGCCAGAGGCATACACCAAAGGGTTTTATCTTGGTCAGGGACTAGATTTTATCCTCCACTTTAGGGGGAGATATTTATTACAAGAAAGTGGTCTTGCTGATTTCTTTAGTGGTGTGAAATGGTGCGTTATTTAATTAAATGCCATATAAGCTGGACAAGGAAAATTTCAGTAGGGCAACTGCACTTGGGATGCTTTATGATTTGTTCCTCAGCTATTACTTAGGCAGCAGTATGCAGTATGTCAGATTTCCTAAATCAAGAATCACTGTCTCTGAATACATGAAGAAATAGGATTTTGGGCAACTCGTAGGTCCTAAGGAACTGGGCACACATGTCCAGCAAGGTACCCTCTCCCATAAACATATACAAAGCCTGAGAGAAAGGTCTTTCTTAAGGGGAAATGAGATGAGACAACAGTAAATGGCATGATGGTGAGTCTGGTGACATCAGGGTTGCTAGGGGGAGGGAGGGAGGGGGGTGTAGAGGAGAAAAGAAAAAACAAAAACAAACAAAAAACCCCCCCAAGCAACGAAGTTCATTATAAAAAGTTAAAAGGTAAGATGAAATGGTCATTTATCCAAAGATACATGTAAAATGTATCCAGTTTTGTTTAAGTCTGGCAGTATCAGTTTGAATATTGCTATTTAACCTGCAATCTTCATATGCAGTGAAGGATGTCTGCTATTATCTGATCTGTTGCTTCTCAAAAAAAAAAATCCAAAACAAACAAAACCCCCTCCAAAACAAAAAAGAACCTCCAAAACATACAAACCCAAAAAACCCCAGCTATTACAAAAAATAAAGGCCCAATATGCTGAAAAGTGCCGACTGAGTGATTGGATGTTCAACTCAAAGTCAGTGAGAATTGTGGTAACAAAAGTTTGTAGTGAAGCTGATAGAGTAATTTAGGCAAATGAACTGAACAAATATTTGCATTTAAACTGGGAGGTGAGCAAAGCCTTGTCACAGTTTAACAGCTCAGAGGTTCTGGCTTGGGCAGTGTGATGTCCAGAATGCTCCCTGATAAACTTCCATAAGCTATGTTTAATTTAAGACATGGTTCTCTGTGAAAATGAAAGCTCTACTTGGAACACTTAGGGGGTGGTATTTTTCATATATGTTCATTCATATGTGTCTAATTTCATTCCAAATAAATTTGCTGTGGATTTAACCACAGCCATCAGTTGGAGTTGAGTTACGCCAGTCCTGATCGCTTCAAATGTCTGATCAAAATGCCTTTGATGCCTTTATTGAAAACATTAAGAGAACTAATACCTCCCAGAATGAAAGTGAGAGGAACCAACGGAGCTAAGAGAGTAAGAGAATCAGGGGTATGTTAGAAGACCAAGAGATCTTGAATTGAAATCCTGACACAGAAACCTTAGGGCAATTGCACACCTTAGAACTTCTTTCTTTAGGGAACTTTCATGAGGGAAATTGTGAAGCAAAAATATTTTTCTGAAGGAAAGTATAAATTGTTTCACCTGATCAACGTATTGAATCTACATTTCACTTCTTCCACACATACAGAAAGCTTGCACCCCCCTTCAAGGCTTGCTTTCCCACTGATGAAACACTCCTCCATCTCTTTCTCATGCCCTTGTCCCCTGAAGTTACCCAGCATCTGTGGGACATTCCCACCCACATCAGCAGATCATGCCCATGTACCCAGTAGAGTGTTTCATTCTTAAAAATTAAGCCATTTAAGGGTTACGTATAAACAAACAAGGAAGCAGTGCAAAGAATAATGCATATAATAGGAAAAAAAATTTTATTGTCAGCAGTTTTAAGCAGTGGCAGAAGTTTTGCTGAACCACTGAAAGGAACTAACACTAACAAGAGGAAGACGAGCAGAAAAATGCATTGGAGTAATCAAATCTGATTGTAATAAAAGCATTAAAAAGAATCTCTGTGTCAGTTAAGCAAGAAAATGTCTTTTTCTGGAAACACTGTTTAGATGAGGAAATACTGAAAGTGCTAGTTAGTGTGCTCAGATGTGGGAAGCCTACTGTCAAAAATGATCCCAGATTTGCTAAAATATCCCAATAGCAAGATACCTGTTGTTGCAGCATGAGTCAGGTGTGTTGCCCCTTGTCACAATCGTATTTCTATGTTCTGCCAGTCGCTTGTGAGCCATACTTGGTATGGATTTGCTGAAGCCCTAATGAAAGTCTTCTGAGCCTAAATGTCAAAACATTTGAAAACTAAAGATTGCCATACCAGAAGTTGATGGAAAAATTATGAATAAATTATCTGCTCAGTGCATAAAACACTCTCCTTAATGGTGTTGCGGTAGGAAACACAGTATTTAATGAATACGGGTGGAAGTGGAATAAAACCCAGCAGAATAACGCATACAATTTCAGTGTGGCTGGAGGTATGTTAAAGGAACAAACGAAATCCTGGCGCCAGATGGGACAGAAACCAAGCATTTAGATAGTCCAGCACAGGACATTAGACAGTCCAATAAAACTGCATGGTTCACAGAACTGAAGGCAGCTGCTATCTCTAATAATGTGAGTACAGTCAAGGACCCTGCAACAGAGTTAATAAGCAGATCATTACAGACTCTGACCAAGGCAGTCTCCATACTGACCTAATCGAAATCCAGAATGAAAATTATCGTAACGTGCATGATGAACCAATTAGCCTGGAGCTGGGTTGCTTCCACCTGCTCCAGTATCTCAATTTAGAATGGTAAATTAAAACCAAAAAGAGACGAGAGAACTTGTCAGAAGAACAAAATGTGATTCTTTAACATAGGAAGACGACACAGACTTTAAGAAAACTGGGCTCCTCTCCCTGGCAGCAGCTCACTTCTGCCAAGCAGACCAGTGTTTTTGTGGACCTCCATACTCTTTGTGATGAGATACCCAGTCCCAAAATAAAAAAATGACTTGTCTAAGATAGCATTTAAGCTGTCTGCAGAGATGTAGATCAAACCTGTGATGCCTGAAGTCTCTGCTCTGTGGATCTCTACATTTTCTCTTCTTTCTCAATGTCCCTGCCACTTTGTGGTGGGCTGGCCTGCCCTGTCTTGTATGGGGCTTGGATGTCAGCCCACGTCCCGCATTGCCAACCACTGAGGACAGGCCCATGTGAACAGGGGAGGAGGTGGCAGTCCTTTTGCAGGCAGCTGCATGGTGGTGGCTCTGTTCCTCAGCCCTTGCACAAGCACATCGTGGCTGGAGCTCTGGAGCCCTTACAGAGGCTGTGGAGATGTAGAGAAGACTTTCTTCCCCTTTCCTGAGGATGTTTTCCATCTCCATTCCCTTTCCCAGGGACTGTTGTAACCATCCCAGTCTAGGCGTACACTTACAAAGGGTTAAACTGGGTCATTGTGCATCAGTGAACAGCAGACTCATGGGAGAAGGAGGCTGACTGTGTCCTGTACCCTTGGGCACCCATCAGGCAAGGACAGGACTTGAATCCTGCCTCCTGAAACACCTATGCTTTTTGCACTGAGCTGGTGTTCAGTTAGAAAAGAGGTGGTGAATAATCTGGAAAATAAGGTTTCTGGCCCTCTCCCCTAACTGATGTTCCTGGCTAGACCATTTTTTCAGTAAAAAGAGTGTGACTTACTCCTGCTAATTCTTAAGAAGCCACTAGCCAATACATCATCTAAGGAAATGTGGGGTGGGAAGTGGAGAAGTGTTGCCCAGGGATTCACCAAGCAAAATAGCAAAGGCCAGCTCATAGCTTATTTGCAGTAGCATTTGGGTCCTTCCATCTATTTCTGGATCCACCTATGAATACCAGAGTTCAAACACAGGTTCAGAGTTCAGAGATGGGTGATTAGCACGACTCACATACACCGACAGATTTATAAAGTTTGACAGCTTAGTGCAGAAAGTAAATACACAGGAATGTGGCAGCAGTAAACCTAAGCATAACATAGGTGATACTTCTTGCTTTGTTTTACAAAAATGGTCAGTCAGAAGGAAAAAAGACAACACTAGGAAACTCAGCTACCAGGTAATCTTTTCAGAACCTAAACTGTCTACTAGGTGAGGTATTTCTGGATGAATTCTTTCAATATTGTCCAGTAAAGGGGAGTTTCTTATGTCTTTCTCAAAGTTATTTGGTGTCTTTCGCTATAACCTGGGTTGGCAGGTTTTGTTACTAATATGCATCTTTCTTTAGTTCTGATTCAGTCTTTATCTGGTAAACCTTTACTCAAACACTAAAGGATTTGTGCTAACTGTACAAATTTCTGTTGAACAGAATCTAGAATAATGATATCCCAGTTTACCTCGCATGCGCTATGACCAAGCAATGTTGTTGGCACACGTTGGTTCATGTGCTTGATATTCAGTAACAGTGAATAACTTACTGGTAGATTTTGCAAAGATCAAGCTTTCACTGTTTGTAGATTTTACTAGTGGCTGGGGAAAAGAAAAGGAGAAATGGCTGCACACGAAAACCTAATTGCTCAAAATCTTGTTCTTTGAATGTTGTTCTGCCTCTGAAGGGCGGATGTTCTTTACTCTGCAAACTGCCCATAGCAGTGGCCTCTTGCATCATGCAGTGATGATGACTCCTGTGATTTACCGAGAGCCTCGTGACTTTGCATGTTTTTTTCCCTTTTGGTTTTGGAGGAGAGTTTGAGAATAAGATCTATAAGGTTAGACAACAAGAAGTAGGAAAATGACATGTGAAATAGGTGGTGAGAAACAGGGAGCACAAAGAAGGACTCCAAGCCCCTGAGTACGCATATGTATCCTAGAGTCCTGGCTGTAGCTGGGAAATGGGAAAGGTTTTAATTTAAAATTTGATTTAAGGGAGAGGGACTTTTTCATTAGTGTAGCAGTTACTCACTCAGTTGGGAGCTATTGGAAGAAATTAAAGTACATTTGGCAATC
>NW_010265029.1:55820-84577 GCF_000690775.1 Eurypyga helias | reverse complement strand
GATCTATCTATCTATTCATCCACCTTTCTGCCTAATCATGCAAATTCCATGATATCCAGCATTATGTCTCCCCTTTCCTGAGCCACTGCAAAATCTAACTGTCTGAAACCCCAACCCCACTGAAAGGAGAAAGTTATTTTCAACCAGTCTCTTTCATGTTTTTGTATTACTGTTTTTTTCTGCTGTTAACTTTGGATTGTTTTTCTCTCAATCACCTGAAAAAAAGGAGGGTGGGGAAGGGATAACCGTCAAAAAGAAAGCAAGTAAACCTTGACAATAAAGAGAGGAAAGTGGTTTGGAGAAGTGTGTTGTGTTCATAGCCATGTCTTGATATACCCTTACCTCCTTTCTCATACAGCTTAGCATGAAGTTTTCTAAGTTGTGGGTTGGTTTTTTTTTTATTTCTTTTTGTCAAAAAAAATTATGAAAGTGTCACTTTTCCTTTGCAGTTAATTCAGGAGAGATCCTCAATTCGAGCAGGGCACATTTTCATGCAAATACAGCAGCACAGTTTCCAGCCCCCTAATAGCTTCTTACAAATGATGTGCCATTACAACGAGGTTTATTTAAACAAATTTAATACATCTTTAATCAAGCTGGAGAGCATTTTCAAAGGTCACGCTCCAAATCAGGATCACTGTTCAGAGCTTATCAAAGTATTAGCTTAAGGGGGAGGGAGAATTATTTCTTGGACAAGTAATTTTAGGCAAATCTTTATTTACATTTTTATTCAGTTATTAAATTTTATTCCTTTCCCTCCTCCTCCTCCTAGTCTCCATTTATGAACCTATAAGAAAGTCTGTAAATGGAGCCATAAGCATATCACAGCAGTTACTATTTCCAGGGGCTATTCCTTTGAATCTAGTGGGCCTATAAAAGCAAGGATGAAGTCACATTTGTTTTTTAAACACAAGCTCTCTGTATCCATTTCCTACAACAAGCTCTTGCCTCAGGATCTGATATTAGGATAAATACATGATTAGACATATTTTAAATTAACAAAACAAGTTAAAAACAAATTCTGAGCGTAATGGGTATTTAAAGGTGCTTGTGTGTTCCTGCTGCGAGAGGACAATTGTTCATGTGAAGTCCCATTAAAACTAATGGGAGCTGCACTAATGTACTGAGGGAATCCACCTGAGTTCACACCTCTGGTATCGTTCATTAGCCGTGTATCTTTAAATAGGTCACAAATGTTTTAACCCGTATGTAGCCAGGCTTCTGTGCGGCAGGCTGTTGGTGTCTCCAGTGGCAGCACCTCACCCACTGTTTCGCCATGTGCTCTCAGAGCTCAAGCTTGCGTTCATAAAACTCAATCCTTCGGCCTTTGCTTTACAGAAGTAACTAATGAGGCACCGGGATTAAAGGAGGAGTGAACTCTGTAAGTGTGCAGACAGAAATACTCCTGAGATTTTAATGCTCATTAGACTGAGGAGGATTTAAACTTTTCAATACGGGGAAGTAAAACGAGGTATCTAGAAAGATAATGAAAAGAGCTGGTGCAGGCTCTGTTAATTCCCTTTTTAAGGCTCACCTTGCAGCGAGTGTTTGGTAATAGGGTTAAAAAGGAACTATGCTGAAGTAATGAAATGTCGCTCCTGCAAAGATGGTTTTGCAGGCCACTGGCTTAGTTGGTTACTGTGAAGAATTGACTTCAATCTTCGCCAAGAAATCTTTGCATGTAGCATCCATGGCAGTCTCATGGCTTCCAGCATGATGGGCAAGAGAGTATTGCAAAATAAATCAAGTATACTCATATCACCTAGTTTTCACTGATTTATGGAACCACTGGACATCCCTGGCAGTTTTTGGCAGAACAGCAGCTCAGGAGTACTATCCTAAGTGTCATTTGCTCTTCGCTTCTTGACAAGGACTTTTGTAACTCCCAGAAAAACATTGGTTATCATGTGCTTTTCTGAATTGCACTGACTCAAAGATCTTTATGAAAATGGGGTAAGAAATAACTGTCCAGATGTTCAGCTGCAGCTAGGCATCACAAAACACAAATGTTGCTTCAGTACTGGATGCAGGTTTGGTTGCAGAAAATTATAGGCATCTTCAGGGCTTCTGTGATCAGAGAAAGAAAATGATGCTACGTGATATTTATGACAGGAAAATCCACACTGATTCAAAGGGAAAAAGAAAGCAGTCACCCTGGTGAGGCTTAATGGTGCAGTGGCCAGATCCCTGTAGCGAACTGTTAGTTGTATGCTGTACACAACCATCCGCTGAACAACAAAATCCAAACACCAGTTTGGTCAGCCTGCGGTGAGGAAATGGATTGTCGTATCCCAGAAACAAATCTGTGAGAAATGCAGCCTGCTCATAATATTTCCTCCCTCCACCCCTTTCATTTGGTTATTTTTGGTCTTTGAGGTCTCCCATATTATTATTTGCCCTTCTTTGGCTACACAAATTCTATACTTACATGCAGACAGCGAGTAAGTGCTGAGCACATATATCAGTCTGGGCTGGTAAATTGACCCTAATTGTAAAGGAAAATTTTTTTAAATATGAGCTATATACTTTCTAGTCCATGGATATTAATTCTGTTCTCTGAACTGGCAGACTAGCATGGCAGGTACCATATTGCCATAACCTGCTCAGAAGTATCAAAAAAAAGTGCAAAATCCGATTTGTAGACAACTGCCTTAATATGAAAAGAATGTGAATATTTTTATCTGGAATTATTAACATTCAGAGAATATTTATCCAATGATTTCTTGTGTTTTGGTGGTGGTTGTGCTTCAGCTTCCAAATGACACTTTCCCATAGTGGTTATGGATTTTTTTTTTTATTTGTGTTTTAGTAATGATGGATGGTTTTTCAGGGGTGGTTAGTATTTGACGTCCACGCGTTGTTGCTGATGGCATAAAGGACATGATATTGTTTCCTTTCATTGCTTAGAAGGGCCTTTTATGAAGGATGACTTGGAGAAACTTTGAACTTCTGAGCAGGTTTATAGAGCAATACTAGATCAGTAGAATTAAGGAGCATCAAAGGACATTTAAGTGCATGAAAGGTCTGGACTTTCACTTTCTCTCCTGTTAATGGGTCTGCGGATTCAAATCCCTTAGTTTCTGAGACTCTTGCTTCAGGTTTCCTTTTTTTCCCCCCTGTATCCTTAGAGAAAAAGAGCAAAGAAAAAAAAGGGGATATTTCATGAAACATAGTAACTATGCACAGACTTCGAGTTTTATTATACTCATTGGACATATTTACCTGTTTGGGGGTAGCTTTAGTTGTGCAGGTAGTGTATTCTATAGCTCCTGGGCTGAACATTAGTACCCCAAACCCTGAGCTTCAACCCATCACCCTCCTATGGTAGGTGCTGCATAAACACAAGGTAGAAGGAGTCCTCCCAGTACAAAGAAGGTGGAATAGATGAAGATGGAGACTGCCAGAGGGAGCATTAGTAAACTTTGGAAGACCTTAGGCTAGACTAAGTATGCTGGCACCAAGCCAGAAAAAATTGTGAAGGAAGAAAAGATGAGTGGAAATAGCTGCAGAAGGCATAAATTTGGGGGCTGTACAGCTAGAATTGAGAGCACAAGAGCATCAACCTGTTATAGGTAATCTCAAGATGTAGATATTGGGCTGAAGGTTAATTGAAATCTCATTTGTCATATTTGCAACAGCACATCTCTGATGAATAGAAAAAGGAACACTTTAAAGCTCCTATAGTTTTCCTTTTCCGTGGACTTATGTTGGTAGTGATCCTTTAGTCTACAGGGGCTGTGAGAGTATGCTTCCTTGCAAAATCACATGATACTTGAGCAATAGATATCTTTACCTGGTTAACCACTATATCTTTTCCTGAATATTTAAAAGTTTATATGAATTTCAGTATTAAGACACTTTTCTGTGACACTTTCTAAATTACACTATCAGAATGGTTTTTTTTTTTATTCCATATTTGTACCATATTAGTTTTAGTTCCCTTTCTGTGTTCAACAGTTTACATGTCAGTTATTGGAAAATCAGTTCTTTGGATTGCTTTGACCATAATGGATTCCTTTACCTCTTTTGGTTCCCAGCTCACAGTAGGGAGTTGGAGCTTGTGCTCATAGCCAGAGTTTTGTTCCACTGGTTTGACTCTTCCCAGTATGTAGTTGGGTTTAAACAGTAGAATATTCCTGCTGCATATGTTAATGCATATGAAGCTCTCACCACCATTTGCAAAATATGAGGAGGAGAAAATATAAGCATAGGCTTGAAGAAAATAAATCTTAATTCTAACCTCTTCCTTAAGGATGCACAGAGAAGAGGCAGTGATCTAACTTGAACCTATGAAAAAAAAGTGTAAAAAAAAAAAAAAAAAACCAAAAAACCAACAACAAAACCCCACCCCACTGTCAGTTTACTCGAAGTTTCTCTTGGAACCCAACAGTGGAAATGTATTTGGTAAATGACTGGAATTACTCACTTCGAAGCCACTTACTGGTGTGTTCTTTTCTGTTATATTTTTTTAAAATAAATAATTTAGAAAATTTAAAGCTATATGGAATATTCTTTTCTGAAATTATGTAAATGCAATGAGGTGATTGGAAAAATCTGAATCCATTCTCATAAGTTCAAGAAACCTGTCCAATTTGGGATAAGACTGTTTTTCATAGCAGAGAATTTAATTATGAGAAAACTAATCTTCCTTCCCTTTTTCTTTTGCTTTTGTTATTAAAAATACCTAAATATAAAGACTTTTTTCAGCCAAAGGTAACTGTCAACTGGTTAACTGTCTATTAGGATCTTGTTCTTTAAAGTTACAAAAACCTCTGTCCATCAGTGATAATGTTTTTCTGCTTTTGGCATCAACGATGTTACAGTTCTGTGGTTTGGGTTTGAAGAACGAAGGTGTAATGGCTAAAATGGCATTGTGGGTACACATTTGATGCGTATGAATTGCATCTTCCAGTGGGTATGTGCAAGCCTGACAATATTGTTAAAGTTCTTGTCCTTTTTATGCTATGTGACAAAATTTGATACAAATTAACTAAGTGCCCTTTTGATCTCTTATTTTGCTTCTGTTAAATAAGGAGTGGTTTGAGAAGAAAAACAAGCAAAACAGGACTGTTGACACTGTACACCCTAAGGGTTCCTTTAGAGTTATACTTGAAGCAGAGCAAATAGGTCAGCCGCTATGCAAACTGCATCCAAGGCCTTCCAGGACTGTATGACCCATCAGGCAGTCGATAATTTCGGCCAGATAGTGCCTTAATATGCTCTGGTAGAGCCACAAAGACTCTTTCTCAGGAAATAACCAAAATAGCAGAAATGTAATCACCCATATTTGTGCTCTGAGGGTAGTGTTCTGTCACGTACTGTGATAAATGCTTAACACATATGCTGTAATACTATCATTTATTTGTTGTAATGATCCAAAGACGTGATGGTGGTTATTAACTGAAATCATTGAGTATTATATCTAAGGATTTTTTCAATTTAATCTAAAAAAGTGCAAAAGAGGAGACATAAAGAGCAAGCGTTCTTCACGATTGTGATACTAGATTTGCACAGATAGAAATTTTGAAATTTAAAGAATGAAAATTAATTTATCAGTGCTAACCAAAGTACATTGCATGGCATGAAAAATAAAATGGATATTTAATCAGAAAGAAAGTAACAGGAATTGGATATACTAGATAAGATGTGAATATCTAAACAATGCACTAAATACATGCTTATCCAAAAATAATGTTGACCTGTGAAAACAAGGCAAAACACCTCTGCAATATCATATTGATTTTGTAACAACGTTTTTTTTTACATTTAGTGCCCTCATATATCTTTTTTTTATGAAGTCCAAGTTTATAGCCTATGCTATAATGAAAATTGCAGGATTTTCACCTAATTTTCATATACTTTATTGTGAAAAGGCTACAATTATTTTCCTCTTTCAGCATGTACCTCCAGAAATGAGAGAGAGATGAGAATGTATAAATGAGGTTTAACATGTGAAAATAAAGACTACGTGTCATTTTACAAAACAACCAACCAACCTTTATCATGGTTACAGTACGCAAGGATAGTTCATGTTCTCTGGAGATTTTTGTATGGCAGCTCAGAGGGTGTTTTGGGTGAATGCTGGGTTTGGCGTGGAGTAGGCTTGTGGTCCTGATGTTGGGACACGGAGTCACGTTTTCATAGAGGATGTTTCACAGCTTGCAGGAGGCCATGTTTACTCTTTAATTTGTAGGTTTGGGTCCTGTCCTGAGTTCCAATATTACCTTACTGGGAAATTATCATAAGGTTCACCATACATGTGTGAATATTTTTTCTTGGAAAAAGGACGTTTCTGCTTTTCTTCTACTCTCTCTCCCTTCCTGAAGCACATAAACCAGTGTGGGTATCCATTCTGACGTGCACTAATTATGATAAGATGAAAGAAGCATTTTTTATTCTGGTATGTATGGTCCCATAGAGTAGTGGTGGTCCAAATTAAATGTAGTTTTTGATGCCGTAATCCCAACAGTGGTCTTGTGCCACTTTCCCTGGTCCAAGCCTGATTTTTATAGCAATCCACAGTGTCCATGTTTGTCCAGTAATAAGATCCAATCCCCACGTTTATCATAAATTTCACTTTAATCTCTTTGCTTGTAGTTGCACAATGATTTGGGAAGGAGGTTCAGTTTACCATCAGCTTTTCCATATAGAGCTGCCCTACGCTTCCTTATTATTTTAAATCTCTCAGGTGATAGGTTTCTGGCCAATGTTTCACTGACCCAGTTCCTATACTATTTTCTTCACAAAGCTGCTGCTTTTTTTTTTTTTTTTTTCCTTCCCCTTGTCTTTATGCCCTCTAAATGAATCTGGAGTTACTGGGTGTTTTTTTATTTTAATCTCCGATTTTGGAAATATAGGCCAGTTGCCTGTCTAGTGCTAAGTATTGCATTTTCAAGATTATAGCATGAATAATTATTACTTAAGAGCCTCTTTTTTCCTTGCAAACCTCCTTTGCATTATTTTCTCTCTCACTTGTGCCTCCTAACACTGTAAGTAACATTTGTTCAGTGCCAAGCTGCCAACGGGATAGCATGTACCTTCTCCCGTTCAGCTAAACATCATTTCCTCAATGGGATTGTGAAGTCCTATGGGTGGGATGTGCAGCTGGTCTGCAACCGGTTGGAGAAGGAGAGGTGGAGATAAAAAATAAAACAAAACCAAGCCCTGTATGCATTGCATCATCAGTGATCCCAGTACTTGGGAGCACAGTCTAAGTACTTGGTGCAAAGTCTAAAAGGAAATATTCCTGGGTTTACAGACCAAAATGGCTATAGCAGTGCCAAACTGAATAGGAGATGAGGAAGAAATTACTCCAAACCCCTGTGAGCTGCCAGAGTGGGAGCTATAGAGCTGAAGGAAAACGGAGCCTGGAGAAGAGATAATCAGTTAATATCCTTATCACCTTGAAGTCAGTAGCAAAATGTTCTCTCAGTGGTGTGAATATGCTCACCGAGGACTTCAGGATCACATGCACGCTAAGACAGAAGATGCCAACAGACCCACTCATAAAGTCTATGTTCAGGCATCAGTGATTAAGTAAGGGAAAATTTGTCATGAAATGCTTGGAAAATGGTTAGCTAAAGCCTTCGGGAATTAGTTGATGTAGGCAAAAATACCCATCACTGTAACCATCCTTCCCACCTGAGGTTTCCAGAGTGTCTCATGAATCTTCAGGAGACCTTTGAACGTTGGTCGATGGTTTGTCGATGGAGGGAAGGGCTTCCCAGCTGAGGGAGCGTGAGGAGGACCTCAGTGGCAGGAAAACAAGTGAGGCTGCAGAAGGAAATGAGGTGATATGTAACAAAAGTAATTATTTTGAAAAAAAACCCAAACCTCATTCACTCATGTTTTTATTATGGGGAGAGTAGAAAAGACAACCTAGAAGAAAGGAGTGAGTCGCCTCCTGTTGCCCTCTCTCCAAGCTGGAGTCCGAGCTGGTGTGAGTCGCTCTGTGCTCTGTCAGGGAAATGATCCCTGTTCTTACTGTACATGGAGAAACGTCTCTGTTTCCCACATTTTAAATCAATCTCAGGTTTAAGTGAAGGTGCAGGCTTAAAAGTTATTACAGCCACACTGTTTCCCCTGATAAATTACATGAATAACATTTGAGACAATGCATTGTTAAATATTTATGTCTAGTACTATAGAACCAGAAAAAGCACAAGAACCCCTAGAAGAATAAATATATTTACCTAAATAAATTACTAAGACAAATATACTCCTATGTGCTCTGTACCAATAAACAGTAGGTATTCACTAAATTGTGGAATATAAATGGCTCATTTCCTCTAAATGTACACTGAAAGATCTATAACATGTTACACATTTCCTGTGCTTTGCATATATATTTCAATATTCATCATGAAAAGGCTTGCTTATGTGTCAATATACATTACTTTGCATACATTAAGAAAATATTTTTTTAATTTTACCATTACAGATGTGCTTTACTATTGGGGGGGTGGCAAAAGCAGAGACCTTATTTCATGATTAACCCTTTCGTGGCTCGTCCTTTTTTATCAACGTGACATTTGCACAAAATGAATTGCTTGCTTAGACACAGCTAACTAAATAAAGGCAAGCCAGAGCTGATAGTATGAAAAATGGATTTTCATTACTGTTTCATTGATTCTTGTAAATAAGGGCCTGAGGCCTGCTCCAAAAAGGCTGCAAACAGTAATAATTTAATCTGAGGTGACATAGACCAAAATGTATGTGGACAAAAATCATCCTTGAATATTAAGCAACAGCCTCAAGACAGAGAAAAGTGTTGCAGGCGAATTTAAATGTATGCAGATCGGTGGGTAACATATTTAAAAACAGAAATTAAAGATTCCTGTCATAAATCACATTTGCTGCCATGGATATGCCTTGTTATGCTGGCGTTTAAGAAAACCTGAAAGGTTAAGGCAGTTGGTGCATTAAATCGTACAAGGATAATTAATACTTTTCTTGTGGCTATTTATAAGAAATGGAAAATATAGTTAGATCAGCTGTGGCACTGTAGTAATTTGAGGGGGAAGAAATGAAAGTATGAGTCAATAGTTTTAACTGGACAAATGTCAAAAGCTTAATGATGCAGTGTCCTAATTTAGAGGCCTTTTGAAAGTTACATATTTAAAAATTAGATAAAATAGTTAATTCTTATATTGCACATATAATTTGTTTGCCTTTCAAACCTTATAACCTGTTTAATAAAAAAAATTTAAAGCAATTTCTCCAACTGCAAATTAAAAAAAAAATCCTCAACCTGTTCCATGGAAGCAAAGTGTAAATCAGCTCTTGCCTCTGTCATGGTTTAACCCCAACCAGCAACTAAGCACCACCCAGCTGCTCGCTCGCTTACTCCACGGCAGGATGAGGGAGAGAACTGGAAGAGTAGAAGTGAGAAAATTTGTGTGTTGAGTTAAAGACAGTTTAATAGGTAAAGCAAAAGCTGTGCATGTAAGGAAAGCAAACCCAAGGAATTTACTCACCCATGGGCAGGCGGGTGTTCAGCTGTCCCCTGGAAAGTAGGGCTTTGTCCTGCATCATGAGGACTAGGGCAGACAAACACCATCACTCTGAAGATCCCCTCTTCCTCCTTATTCCCCCAGCTGTGCATGACCCCATATGGTCTGGAATATCCCTTTAGTAGTTGGAGTCAGCTGCCCCAGCTGTGTCCCCTCCCAACTTCTTTTGCCCCCCACAGCCTCCTTGCTGGTGGGGTGAGGAGCAGAAAAGGCCTTGACCCTGTGTTAGCACTGCTCAGCAGTAACAAAAACATCCCTGTATTATCAACAGTTTCCAGCACAAATCCAAACCACAGCCCCACATCAGCTACTGTGAAGAAAATTAACTCTGTACCAGGCAAAATCAGCACACTCAAAAGTCATGAGCTTTGTTTTTTCTTATACATAATCTGATTAAAAAGATCATTGTATTTTGCCATAAAATAGTCTGAAACTACATGCAAGAACATTATTTCAGTTGTAGTACTTTGACTTATTACAGCAGTATCTAATGCTCAGGATGGCTCATAACAAGACTAATGTAGAAAATAATTTTCTCCTTCAACCTACTGAAACATTAATCCTTTTTGTTTTTTGTTCCTTTTATCTTTTTTTTTTCTCCTTAATTTAACTTGGGTTTACATTCAAACAAACCCTTGAAACTACTGTAATTCCCCAGAGGAAAACACTCCTTCATCACTCATTGAGCTCAGGTTTATGATCAACCTATTATTTAAAATTCTTATTTTTCTTTTTTCTTCGCTTTCATGAATAAAAACAATAAACTTTAGTGGTATCAAACATTATTAAAGGGTCTCAAAGCAGCAAGACAGAAGGTTTATATGACCAAACTCTCTTAATATAAAGGAGTTGTATATTTTCAGATGTCACTGCTATTCATCTCTCTCTCTCTCTGCCCCCCCTTAAGCTAGGAATAAAGATCCTATTTAAAAAAAACTCACCAATGTGTAATAACTTTTCACCTGTTTCATGAAAAGTTAAACATTTGGAATACAATTTGTCTCCCTTTCTTTTTATTCTAAATGAAAGCGCGAATTATAAAAAAAAAAAAAAAAAAAAAGGAAAGTCATCCCAGAAAGCTATTTTCAATCCGAAAAATTACAGTTGCTTTAGGGTAATGTATTTCTCAGACCTCACTGAATTTCTGATCCGTTTGGAGAAAATTTATATTACACCAAAAAAATAGATTTTTTAAAAATTTTACCCTGGTTTCGGTTCATAAATTCTGCCATGGATGCATGCAGATCTTGGGAAACAAAGATTAGCAATTTTTTCACAGCTCTAGCTAGAACACGCTGTCTTTGGCAAGTTTCTGTTTGCAACAAACACAATGTGATACTTTGTAGGTTATAATATTCATCATTACCCTGATGTGTCATTGGTATGTGGTGTCACACCCTGCTACTTTCTGGACAGTGTTTCTGATTTGACAAACATTTTCTTAAAAACTGCACTTTTAAGAAAAAAAGATCAGATGAAATTAGCCTAATCTAAAATAAATAAAAATTCCTATTTTATTTCAGAGAATTACTTATGAGTAAAAGATAGGAAGTGAAGTACTTTCAGCATGCTGACTTTCCACGAATTGTCTGGAAAATAATCCAAGTTCAAGGAAACAAAATAAAGAATAAAAAAAAAGGTGTGAAATCAGAGATCTTACAATCCCTAAACAACAGCTTTAAGAAGCTTCCGTCAAAATGGAGAGATGGAAAAATATTCCTCAGGCAACAGTATGGATTTAGTAAATATAGTGATTTTGGTGATACCAGTATTATTTCTGGTTTAATATATGATATCATCCTTCTGCAATGATATACATTTTTTGAGTATGAGAAGCTGAGCTAGATATGGACTTCTCTGGTTAGTACATTTAAAAATAAATTGTATAATGATCTGTTAAATGGAAACACTTATATTTAGTCACAACCTACTAATTCATGAACCGTATCTTCAGAGTTGAACAATCTCCGACATTATAGGGAATCAACAGTTGCTTGTGTAGGTCAGAGCCTTGTGGATTTTTAATTTTTCTTTTTCAATAAAAGCAAGTTGTTTCACAGCCACTCTATCAGTAAAAGTACAACTTTATCTCTGGTGCAAAGCACACTTTGCATACAATAACTATAAACTGTGTGCAAAGTTATTCTGACAGTGGTATGTTCAGCAGAAGGAAAATGTCTCAAACATTATATTTTGATCTGAATAAGCATGCAAACTGGAAAAATAGATGTTAAGGCTCACATTCACAGAACAAACAATTTTTTTTTTCTTCTAAAATTTTTTAACTAGTAAACAAACAGTGAAAATTCACAAGATCCAAGAAGCCTGTAAATCTCACCCTAGAATTTTAAAAAGTGGTTTGAACGCAACTGTGTTTATCTTTATTTTGCCTAGACATCTGCCAGTACATTTTAGGCTGCTGCTGATCAGTAGGGCTGAGCAAATAACTTGTAATTATTAATGTTTTCCTTGAATTTATACTACATTTTCTGTTCATGAAATATGTGAAGAAGATCATGACATTTTCAAATGTCTTTGTTATTCAAAGTTATTTATGATTTTTTCCATGGCATATTTTTTCCCTGTGGGTGGTATTCACTCTTGTGCATGCACAAGGACTGAGCAGTACTTAGACCCCACTTAAATCTTCAAAATATGTCTTCTGCAGAGGATTGATTTTCATGCAAAAGGGCTTGTATATTTGATCAGACTGATACTCATTTTCCTATTCAAACAGATAGTTACAGGAGATAAGTTGTAATGTGGCACTGCCATGTAAACGGCTCGATATGCAGTCCGCCAGTTGTTAAAAGAACCGCATGTAAATCAGGCTATTTCTATAAATAATGTACAGTTCTTAGAAGTAAAACTTAAAAATTCAGAGCAGCAAATTATACTGTTGTTGTTAAAATGTTAACTCTAAGCAAACACAAAGCTACCCATGAGTTACAAGTTTTTATATCTAATAGCTACACATTTCTTTCCTCCTTCAAGTCCAAATAGCAGTTTTTGCTGTGTCATTCGTAGTTATATCAAGAAGCCAGTGCTGCAATGCATGTGTGTTTTTCAGTTTTAATATGAACGTCCCTTTTCATTATGGGTCTGGAAGACCTCCAGATTAATTGACAGACTGTTGTGCTAGGTAAATAGCAAATCCAAACGGTACTTTGAACCTATCTTTTACGAGAACATGGGCTGCGTGAGTGATGTGGAGGAGACTGTAGTACCACAAAAGCAACAGCCCTACGTGCAGGAACACTTTCCAAAGCTAGAGCCGCCGTGGAAGGAAGCACAGAAACAAGGGAGATACATTAACCCCAACTTCCACATCCCAAATCCCCAAATTGTGCAGTAAAGAGGCTGCAGTTGCCTGTGGGTTCATTCAGGGGTGAAAGGGGGCAAAGAGATGTACAGAACAGGGGAAAACGGCTCTTCCCTGAAAGACTTGAGGTCAAGCATGACTTTGGCCATGTTTGTTTCTCTATTCACTTAGGCTAACTCAGGCCTCAGCTTTTTCATGCCAAATCACCAAGGCCTACACCTCTCCCTTTAATCCTTTTTGGCAGTTTCTCCCTCTCATAAGAGGCCTTCTTAATTGGTTTCTTCTTTCTCAGGCCAAATGTTGTGAGCTTGCTCTGCTCCCCTAAGCACCAGGGATGTTGCTTCAATGTCCACTCCCATTACCAGTTCCACCTCAAGCATGATTCATAAAGTTTATAGCCAAAGGGAATGATTAGATCATCTAGTCTGACCTCCTGTATATCACAGGCCATTAAATTTCACTGAGTTACCTCTGGATTGATCCCAATAAGTTTTGTTTTTCTCAGGAATATCTTGGAGTAACCACCTAATCGTCATTTGGAGGGATCAGGGACTGGATCATCCCTGTTTCCTCTCAGAGCATTATTACTGTGGTGAATTACTATTAATTGTGATAAAAGGATTCAGAAAAACATTAAAACAGTCTTTGTTAATTTCTAAAGATTAAGTAGCACCCTCCACCTCATAGATGGATAATAATCTTTCATCATGCATGTTCTGTTTCACAGAATCTCCACAGAACTATTATATGTTCTATGTTAAAGGGTGGGTTTGGCTCAGAAATGCCTTTTTTTTCTCCTAATAATTCTATGATAATATATTTTTCAAGTGGCATAATAGCCCAGATCCAAGAAAACGTGTCAGTTTTATGGTTATATTACATGTACAAGTAAGTATATTGTTTCACTTCTGTGTAGGATGTGACTCTACAAAGGTCAATCCAAAAGTTGATCAATAGCCTGTCTCCAACACTGGATCAGAGTAGGTTGTTATGGAAAAGTATAGAACAGGCCAGAGAGAGAGAGAGATATTCCCCTTTGCCTACCATCGTCGATCCTCAGTCCATGAATTAGAGACCTCTTGAAACAAAGGTGACATGAATATCACAGTATCATTGCATTGTGTTTACTAACTTGTACTTTTTTACTGGATAAATAGTCCAGTAATTGATCTAATCCTATTTAAGACTTGTGTTTTGGCCTCCACATCTTCCTGATGTGTTCAACAGCTCACTTATGAACTGTGTGTAAAGTGACTTTGTTACCTTGCAACTTGGTACCTGTCTGTCGGGTATATATTAGACAATATTGGGATTTTTTTTGGATGAATTTTTGAACAAAACACTTCAGTACCATTTTATCATACTCCTTCTCAAATATTTCTAATGCTGACTTGTCTTTTTCTTTTTGACAAGTTGAAGATAAACTCTGATTATCCTCATTGTCCTTTGTTCTGCGTCTCTGTGTATTGCATTCTTAGGAAGGTGAGGGTGCCCAGAATACTGGGACTGCAGTATTCAAGACATGGGCACACTGTAGACTTAAAAAATGTCATGAATGATGTTTTTTCTTGATTTTTATACCTTTCCTAATAATTTATAGCCCAATTTTACCTTCAGAATGCAACCAATCATTGATATGCAAACAATTTGCCACCCATTTGCCACCCATTAGTGACTTAATTTGCTCTAGCATGGCAACCTGCCATACTACCTAAATTCATCCTGTCCTTTAGAGAAAGTCATTGAATATGTTTGAAATTGTTTCATGTAGGAGATAAAATAATGATTATTTGTTCAAATGGAGTTTTCTTGAGGATGCCTTTGACACTACTGTGATCTGGCTGTTTATGAATCTTTTAGTTAACTAAATATTCTCTTCACCCTGGATTTCACCCAAACAGGGCTGCAATAGATGACCAAAAAATTCTCTCAGCTGTTACCCTTATAGTTGCCATTGTGTATGAAATGATGTACTTCAGTATTTAAACCACACACATGTTCCAAATAAAACCCCCAGAACAATGATAGAAAAATATTTAATTCTCATACATAAATAGGCCAGTTAGCCCTAAAGAGCAGTATAATACATTTGGTTTTACACATGAAGGAGGAGCTCATTACACATTGGTCCCACCTCTATTTCTAGACCCTTGCAATATTAGTGGAAATACATGTGGTAAATAACCTACCACAGCAGCAACATACTCTATTTATATTTTATATAGAATAATATTTTGGTCCAGGGTACTCTGAATGGTTCACAGAAGCACAAGAAGTCATTAACCTAATCTGCAACATAACATGATGTAAATCATATAAGATGTCATGCATTTTTAGAGGAAGTATTATTTTGAGTGAATACAGACATAGCTATTTGGCATGATTTCTTGAAGGGGATGGGAGTGTTATGACCCAGAAAATGTGCTGCGTTTATTGCTTTGACTCAGGATGTCATGAAGCTTCACATAAAAAAGGAAGTTTCAAAACAACAAATTAAAAAAAAAAAAGTTAAAATACCAGGAATGTCTTTGTCTAGCTCTAGATTTGGACTGTGTTGAAGTGAGCATTCCAGCCCCTCACATTCATGTCTATACAGAGATTCACTTCAAAGAAAACTTACACAAACCAGAAATTTCTCCTCCACAGAGGAAAAGAATAAATTAGCGCTACCACCTCTAGTGCTTTTAGAGGCTTTTTTTTTTTTTTAAGGAATGAGAAAAGGAAAATCTGAGCAATTAGTTAAAGGACAGGCTATGTGATTCATTTTTTGTCATCACAGCTGTCTACACAAGGTCTTAGAAGTCTACCTACTCTTGTACATGCTTGGGTAATAAAGATACACCCCATATAATGCCAGATCCAGAGCCTGCTGAAATCATGGGGGAGGTTTTGTAAGTATTCCAGTATTCTTGGATGCAATCTATAGACTTAGTCCTACAAATAAGGATGTAGTAATACCTTTCGTGTGAGTAAACCAAGTAATATTTTTCATAGAAAGTGAAGTATCTGCATAGATGCTGCATGCTTGGAGTATTAGTTCAGAGAAATGGAGTAATCATAAACAAGTTCCTGGCTGTGTCCCATATGGAAGCAGAACATTTGCAACCTCAAAATGGCAAATGACGCTCATTACAATTTCCTTTGGAAGAGTTACAGATCACTGCTTTTGCGCTCACCTGGGAGCTCTGCAAAAACAACTTTAGAAGATTTTTATATGCAGTCAAAAAAAGTTCTTATAGACTTCCGTGAGTTCTGTATGTGTCTCTTTTGTTTATTCCATGGCTGTAATAATGTCAGAAATCAGTGTTGTATGATGATGGCAGGAAGGAAATAGGATCATTGCTTCACAATGATGGCAGAGTGGTGGAAAACCATAAATGTCTCCTCATGCATACAGTATGAGTTGCAGCTGAAATATCTGCCGTTCTGCATAGCTTAGGTTGTAAATGACAGGTTGATCAATAAGCTAACAACCGACCTGATTTTTTTTCCAGGCTCCCTAATCAAGTTTGTTTATTTGTTGGGAGGTAATTCTTAAAATCCTGAAATGGCTGGATTTGTGATGCCAAGAGAGAAGTTGACGCCCTGTTACTCTAACCTGAACTCAGACAGGAGCAGCAGAGATGCAGTTCTCGCATCAGTTTGCAGTCTGCTTTTGCAGGCTTAAGTGGTTTATGTAGTTAGGGCTCTTACCCTAATGCGCGAGCGCTCAGCTAAATGGAACCTATGATCTCCTTTGAGGTTCATCCATCATTATTCAGAACCTCTGTTTGTGCCGTCATGCGGGCAAATGCTTTCATGTATTTATTCATCTCATTGTAAGAATTTCTGCAAGTGTATGCAGACCACTACGGCTAGCAGTGATTAAAGCCATGCAGTCTTGAGCAGATGTAGACACTTTAGTTCACCCTATTCATTCTGCTGAAAGAGTATAAATCAAGTTTTTTCGGCATCAGGAAGAGAGCTCATCTGTTGCTGAAGATCACTGCTCTCCCCAAAATGTCTTTCTTAATTGTTGTCTTTTTATAATATTTGCCTGTTTTATGACTCATTTTGTACAAAACAGCAGTAAAATGGATGCTGAACTTTTCTCACATACACTGTTTTCGGGTGACTACAGTAAAAACCTGCTTAGAAGTAGGTAATGGGAAAGAGCTATGATTCCTGGAAGAGGGAAGAAATCCTATTGGTTTGATAATTTGTTACCTTTCCACAAGAGTGAAGACATGGAGAGAGAATGTGAGGGGAATCATCATCCATGGAGAGAAAGAATTCAGCCAAAATAATTTTAATTTTAATAGGTGATAAAATCCAAGCTGAAACTAGCCTGTAACATGCACAGCTGCTATTTACAGCAGCACACTTTTAACCACAGCTATAAAACATATTTCTTGTCTAAGGAGCATTTCTCTACTTGGTTAATTTTTGTGAGCCTTTCATTTATACAGTAGGTCATCCCCCCCAGACAAGCTTTCTGCTGGCCCTGGAGCTCCAAAGGAGCATTTGATTCTCCGGTTGGACCCTGTCCTCATCTGTTCCTTACCGGCCCAATTAGCCTTTTACTACATGGTTGTCAGTAGCCTAACTACCTTGGAGCCATCAGATAAAAGTTTCTCTTTCCCAACTACTCTATTCATCAGGAATCCAGCACAGCCAAGGTTTGTATAACCTGCTATGATGAACCCTCCCACTCAATTGATTTCTGGTCCCTAATGAACCATAGGCTGATGGACAATTACTCATCTTGCTGAGACATGTGGGGACTTTTAAAGGCAGGGTACTTGGGAGCTTGTAAAACTATATGCTTTCTTATTTAACATTAGCTATAATTTTTGACACAGGGAGGATTATAACAGCAACTGTTAAACATCAACCAGACTATCTCGGGAATGGCAAAAGTAATTTTTTAAAACTCTCAGGCCCTTCGTTATTTACTTGCAGATAAACGTGTAACAACGAGTTTTAAAAATCTGGTACATTCACTAAAAGTTATAAGCTCCCCAAAATACACTGCTATAGAGTTTGACATTAATAGCTCAAAGCAGTTCAGTGGTGCTATTGTGAGCTGTACTGTGTTGGACTGTAATTCAGAGATACAATTAAAAAAGAACATTATTATTGCTGTTACTGTACTGTTATGACTGCTATGAAGTGCTTCAGCAACCTCAGTTAAAGCTTTTAAGCAGAGGTTTGCCACACTGAGTTTGTTAAATCTTAGCACTGATGTGTTGATGAGGATACAGACTGGAGTATTAGAAAAATAATCTATTCCTATACTTAAGTGTGCTAATAATTAGACAGCTAAATTTGTTATCCCCGGGGTCATAAAACTCCTCTGGGAAATAAATTATTAAAATCTCTCAGTTTGTAAAGTATAAGGTGTGTCATACATGCTGCTTTCTAAAGAAATACTTTGTAAAATAGCTGTGTGATTATTAAGTCAACTTAAATACACCATGCATACCAGTGATTTCACTTCATTTGAGCAACTGGCCTATAAAGCATTGATAGACTGGGTAAACAAATATATAACCACAGAAGTAGCCATATTTTAATCAGTTTAAAATAATGACAACAGCAACAAAAACCTAGAGAGGTAGACCATCAGCACACTTTAGAGTCTGCCATAGGGATAAAAATATTTTCCCACCTTATCTTCTGAGAAGTGGATCAGATGATCTGTGATTTAAGTGATTTGGGGAAACATGATTATTCATCTGTGTAGACGGTAGGGACAAATGGGAAAGTGTTTTTTCTTTTGTTTTTTGATTTCTATCCCATCTTTATCTTCCAAATCACACTTTGTATAGAGTATGAAATGGCTTCATAGCCTCACACTCTTCCTTGAAATAGCTGATGCTCTATTTTCCATTTTCCTTTAGCAACATTCCTGCAGACCTGAAACAGTCCAATACCTAAGGCTGGGTGCATCGTTCTTATATGGAGTGCGTGGTTGTCTTCATTTATGCTCTTAAAAAGCCATTATGGCTATTGTTATTTTTTAATTATTTATAGGGCCCCCTATAGATGGGTACTGTAAAATATAAATAGGTAAGTCGATCTTTCCCCAGCAACACTGATTTTAAACTAAGATATGGGTTAATGAAAAATGCAGCCATTAATGGAAGAAAAAAAACCCACAAACTAAAAACCAACCAATAAACAAAAAAACAACCAATGGAAGGAGGGAGCAACAAAACCAATACTTTTCTTTGGGTTAATATTGAACATATCTTGGAAATGTGCATGAAAAGTGTTCTTGATGTCATTTCGACCACTCGTTCTTATCCATTTGTTAAGTTTATCAAACCACGTCTTAAAACTATTGAACCTAAATCCTACTGCTTCTAATTGTTTCCAGATTTTACTCCTCTAGTGCACAACCTTGTGACTATTCTGCATCTGAATTTCTCCATGGCAAATTGTGCTTATCCCATTTGTCCATGTGCCGACACCATCCTTTAGTGGATGATCCCCATCTTTGGTGTTGTACCCTCAGCATAGTTGTGTCACAGCCCTCAGCATACTCTTTGCAGGGCTAAAAAGGCCAAGTCTTGTTCTTCACTTTTAGCATAAGCTCCCTTTTCCCACCATTGTCTTCTTAGTCCTTCCCTGAAGATTAGTACTCACTCTTCCAGGTGAATTATTACATCTACAATTGTTACTTTTTTTTTTTTAATGAAGAAAAAAAAACCAAAACCAAACAAAACCCCACACATTGAATCTTGACTTTTCCTGGCAGTGAAAATAAGCAGCCCCCTTACCCCTCATCTTTCACCCCCACACCATTATTTCTTATTACCCCTCTTAGACCAAAGATGAATGTGCCGGCACACACTCACATGCAGCCACACGTGGGAAAGGAGGAGACTCTCTTTGGGTTGAAAACTACAAAAATTATATGAGGAATGGGCAAACTGGCACAACAAAAAAAAAAAAAGGGAGCAATCAAAAACTCTGCCCAAAACACAAACTAATATTTTAGGCATTTGGAAACATTAAGATTTAGAAAGGATTTTCATGTAAGATGTTGGGGTTTTTTTCCCTGTTCTGATCTTATAAAAAAAAAAAAATTAAATTTCTCTCTTTCACCTAGGCTCTGAAATCCAAGAGCTGAAACGACAGGATAAAGAGCAACAGAAATGTTACTTTCAGAAAATGGAAATTTCTGTTCGAAGTTTTTGAGCTCAGACCTCAGAAGTTTGAAAATGTTGTCTAAAACAGGCAGCTGTTCATATCAGCTCTTCTACCTTTTTGAAGTACACCGCTCACTTGTTAGTCCCTTTAAAACACCCTTTTTTATTGGAGGGTAAATGGCAATTGCAGTTCCACTAGTCACTGGTGTACTCCCTAATATTCCCAGAAGGTCATGTTGTATCATGAGAAATAACTGGCGGGTGTCCTGAATGACATGGTGTCTAGCCTTTTGTGTATGACAACTTCCAACCAGTAATCTCTGCCTGCGTGGGGTATAAATATGTTGTCAGCTCTAACCCTCAGACCGGGATCAAGCTGTGCTACTCAAACCCATCACTTTTTTGTTTTGAATCCCTCCGATCCTGAAAACGGAAGGGATTTCAGCAACTGGTATGTCACAGGTGAAACAGCTTCTTCTAATTTTAGGAATGTTTTATATTTCTAACTCTGTCAACAAGTATAAGAAAGTCATAATGGAAAGCTTGCTTGTTTTCAGCTCTGATGATGTGGCTAGCTCAATGTCAGGAGTTACAAGGAGGGTCCAGGATACTCGTGGTAATCAGCACCAGACTTAAGCCCTCTTGAAAATGTAATGCTGATCTGTGTCCTTAAAAACCTAACTTACCATTAAAAGTCCGGCCATAAAGCCCATAATGGCCTTTTTATGACAAAAATACCCTGTGTTGACTGTGGTGTTGAGAGAACACGTCCTTTCGGGTTGTGAGCGTTTTGCAGAGCAGCATCATGGACTCTGATGTTCTGCACAAACTCCTGCTTCCTGAATTTCCCAAATGTGCTTTCCAGCCTCTCTTTTTTCACAAGATCTCAGCCCTTAAGATCATACTATTTGTGTTATCCTGCTTTTTGTTGCTTCATGACAGCCTGCTCCCTGACGGAGCTGGGCCAGCTCTCACCACCAGACTCCGGTGGGTGGAAACGAGGACAGCTTCTGTCACTTTGATCTTGCGCTTAATAGCAGAGCCCGTGACGTTATTGACAGCTGCGATACCTTCAGCTTCTGCTGGGACATGCTGAGGCGGATTGCACAGTCTGAAATAGTGCAAGGAAATCTGTACCTGGCCCTCGAGAGCATCTTGTTGCCAGCAGCAGGGTTTTGGCTCTTCCCTGCCCACTGCTTGGCACCAGGCTGGGGGTGGGAAGTGTGAGAAAGGGGAGTATCTTGGCACCACAAACCAGAGCTACCTGATTGCGCTTTTTGGGCAACATCAGTCGATTGGGGAATGCAGAAATTTCTGCCTGTGGGGGAAAGTTGAGCAGCCCCGAGGCTGCTCTTGTTTGTGCCAAGGGTCGCGTGGTGGGGGATGAGGGGTGAAGGGCTGTCTTGGCTTCTTTGGCTGCACCCTCTGGCCTCACATACACACTCGGTTTTAAAAAGCATGATGCTCTTCAAAAGGGAATTTCTTTCAATGACATCAAGCTTGTATATTTGCTGAAAATACAAAAGGGACAGGCAGACGTACTTTTTAAAATACAAGCAGTAAGTGTCTTATTTATGTGTGGGTTTTTTTCCTTCTCTTTTTCAAGGTTATATATCTTACCTCTCAGTTCAGTTTGTGATGTGTGTGCTGAAAATTGTATCCATGCTTGAGAATCAAACTTGCAAACCCAAGATTATTGTGATTTTTTTTTTTTATCCTTTAGATGTGCAAAGAGAATAACTTTTTTGAGGGACATGTATACTGAGAAGTGAGGGGAAACTACTGTATCACTAACCATAATTAAAAATTACTATAATTAGAAATATATTTTGTAGTTATTTTAAAGGATATGCTGCATTTTTCTTTTTTTTTTTCCCTCCCCTACAATATAACGAATGAACATTTCTTTGTAAACTGAGCTTCTAATATTCCTGATAGGTATTCAGTATCCATGGTAAGCAATGGGTGGAAGGCTGGAGCAAAAGTCTCAGGGAGAACTGGACTGAAGGTGACTTAAACCATGATGTCTGGTGGCACTAGATATGCAGATGTCAGGATCGGTAAAAGGCCAATTTCAGCACTTTTCTCCTGCTAGGGATGTAGCGAGGATTAAAATGTTAATTGCACGTACATGGTGAAGATGGAAGCCCTGAAGTACCTGAAAGAGAGAGATGTCTTTGCCTAGTTATTTACTAATTCAATATTGAAGAGTTCCACTGTACATTTCTAGATCAGCATAATTTTCCTCCTCCTCCCATCTGACACAGTCTCAACACTCACTCTTTCTCAGCTGTGGCTCCCTTCCTCTCTCATTCCTCCACCATCTGCTCCACATGCTTTCCCATAAATTCCTGACTTGGACTCAGTTCCCCAGCTCTGAGCTTATCTATCTCGGGGTTACACGCTGGAGCCATCAGAAAGGCATCTGAGAACTTTCTGTGTAAAAAGAATAGCAATGGAAAAACCTCCAGAGGAGTTTGTGAGGTCTCTGGAGGGGTCAGAACTTAATTTCTTGTTTATTTTGAGTTTTTTTGTGTTATGGGAGGACAAGAGAGGTGTCAGAAGTTAACAGAAGTTTACATGATGAATGTTTTCATGTTTTGAATGTTATTCCCAGAGTGATTTTTTTTTTAAGTTTCAGATAGAAGACATTAAAAATAACAATAAAAATATTACTGCGTGCTCATTCTTATTACAGTTAAAAATTACTGTGGTTTTTTTCAGCCACTGTTTTCTCTTTCTTTTTAGGAAATGTCCTATTTCCTACAAAGCAATTCCCTCCATCTCCTCCTCCAAAAAGAAAAGCATTATACCTTTTATGGATTGGTTTCTGAACCTGGCTATCTTTGTTTTGAAAGTTTTTTTATTTTTCCTTTAAAGAACTATTAAATCAGAAGAGAACCAAGGAAATACATTTTGAGCAAATATAAAGAATAACTAGTTTCTGTTACTCAGTTGGTAAAGACGACCCACGGAGTAGTACTTTTAGGAAAGGAGATAGTTTTAAGTGCACTGTGCAAATCTTCCTTGCTTCAGAAGATTTCTGGAATCTAAGGAAGTACACCTCCCGACCTCTTCAAGCTCAACTTTCAGTGGAGGCTGCTCTGGGAATGATCACATTCTCATGACAGTTGCCTTGTGGCAAAACCACCTCTAACTCTTTGAATGTTGCAGTTGGTTGGATTCAGCTCTGAATGAGTGCATAGTACAGAGAAAACTACCTTATCTACAAGCTGATGTTTGTTTAGAAAAGTAAATGCAGGGAAGTAAGTGCAAGTGCAAGGCTGATTTCACTGAAAGTAAATTGTAGCTGGTTTTATAGTATCTTGGTGTGTATAATAAATGTGCTGTCGTATATAGCGTTTGTGAAGTTTCTCTTTTCAAATAGTGTGTTGGTTTATTTTTTCTGCTTTGCCAAAAAGTGTTTAAACAATAAAGGCAAAATCTGGTATAATTAAGGCAGAATGGAATTGCGTAACCTTGACCTTTCTCGTGTCCCTCATGGAAATGGGCTAGCTAGCCCAGGCATCCCCTTGCAGTCACCCCAAACAGTCGATGAGGTGACAGAGAACACCTACCCAACGGAATTAGAGAATATTAAAAAGGAAAGACAATGCAAAGGGTGTCAGGGCATTGGAACTAGCTGATCTTTAAGATTCTTTCCAACCCAAACCATTCTGTGATTCTACGATGTTGATGATTTATGTCATCTTTAGGCATTGCAATGCCAATAGCTCTCTGCTGTGGCAAGGGTTTGAGTAGGAATGTGAACTGACCCAATGTGAATTCATGTTAGTGGCAAGGAGGAGGCAGTGCAGGGCAGACTTAACCCTTCCTCTAGGCCTGGAGAAGCAGCTCTTTGTCAGACTTAGTGTCTCCACGGCTGACCTCACGGATGGGTCAGTGTTACTGGTACCTATGGTTTTCTCAGCTGGTGGAAAGAGGCTTCTGCAATAGATCAGAATTGTCTAGCATATGATTGTCTTCAGGCGGTAGAATAAGTGTTTCTGGTTTTTGAGACAGGTTTGTGATGTGAGCTGGTTTATTAAATTCAATAATGTTCCTATTGTTATGATTGAGCAACTGGTCATTTTAGGAACTTTAAAAAAAATATTGTGGACACTAGAAATTATCACGCTTTCTTACATGTGGATAATTCTCCTGTGCCAATTCTCAGTGCCCAGTAATCTGGCTGAGCTTCTGCTGTGTCTATGGCATCAGCTGATCAACCCGCTGAATTTTATTCCTTTAGTTGTCATACTGTTCAGGAGACCTATAGGTATTTTTTAAATGAGAGTTACTTAACCTTCTCTTGTATATGGTTATATTGCAGGACAATGGGAATTCTGCACACAGAGACAGTGCACGACTACAAACCCCCTTTCTGAGGGAAACCAAACTAATAAACAAGAGTTATATCAACATTATTTAACTTTTAAAATAATCATAGCCTTTCAGATTTCTGAGATGGAAAAATCATTAGGAGTGTGAACCTAAGAATAAGTCAGCTGAAGGAATAATCAAACTCTCCCCAAATAATCTTTACATCAAAAGCAGTCTGTCCTTATTTCAACCCTACAAACAATATATGTGCATCACAGCATGTCCAGAAGGTCATGAAACAGGCATGTTTTGCCCAGATAAAATGACCTATCAGATGCTGGGGAAAAAAAAAAAATTATTCTGGAATTGATCTTTTGTGGCTTCTGTGAGCAAGAAACAAGGTTGTATTAATTTTAGAACCATCTGAGCTTTGGGCGCTGACTTTCATTGGCCGAGATGTTAATATTTTATGTGAGCCTAAAGCATGCCCAATTAAAGTGAGATCAGAAACGTCCACAAGTATATTCAAAGAGAGGTATTAGAGTTTTAGACAATGCCATAAATTCATGCACCAAAAAGCTACAGAGGAATAATTTTAAGGGTCTAGTAAATAAAGAAATAAATAAAAGCTTGGAATGTCATTCCTGCGGCTCAGGCAAGTCCTGTGGTGTGAAAGCATGCCTTGCCATAAATCCTTTAAAATAATTACCACACATGAATACACCAGGGCAACAGCTGATTTACAGGGTGGATGACATTGGCAGTGCACACCCCCGGTACCAGAGGACAGAGTCTCTAGGCCTGGACCTCGAAACACAGGCATCAGATAGCGAGTCAGTAGTTGTTCCTCTGCGGGATGCCCCACTTGCTTAGCCTCTGCATCAGAGGTGACGATGTTATTTGGCTGTGGAAAGTGTAAGATACCGACCATCTAATCACCCCTCCCAAACAATGATTCTTGTAATTTTAATATATTTTGGGGACTCTGTATTTTGGGGAGTTCTCTTTGATCTTGAGACATAGAAGTTGACTTGGGTGTGCTGCAAACTCATCAGCTGTGCTACTCTCTAAAGGGTTTGGGTATACTCCTGCACTGTTGCAGAGGCTTTAACTTATTTATTCTTACAGCAGCACTGTGAAAGGCTCTGGAAAAGTCTGGATTGAGTGGATTTTTTACAATCTGGATTTTTTACAATCATGGCTAGTTCTTGTAATGCCTGTTAAAAAGTTCCCGTACTTCTAGTGCTGCCCCATCACTTTCACCCAAGCAGGTAGCTTCCATCCCTACCTGGAGGTCTCATCTGCATCCATGTCACCCCATACTTGTGTTTCATCACTAGATTGACCTTTAAAGGACCCTTCCAACCTCAACTATTCCATGACTTTGGGTCCCACACACCAGCTTGTTCCTGAATCCTGTCCTACAATTTGTCTCTGCTTTTGCTACTGAACTAATTTAGGGCTGACTTGTCCTGTCTGTACAGACCCGGCCTTGCAAACGGAAGCAAGACACAGATTTTAAAATTACTAAATATGTCTCATCTAGAAAATCTGCAGCCATGGCCTGCATGTGTCCATACATCTATGTCTCCGTTTATGAAAATTGGAAACAGTTTCTGGGCTGTATATGGAAAACATCTTTTCATCTGTCCAACTAAAAAAAATAATATATTGTTTATGGTCCCTCATGCAGTTTTGTGAGTTATACAGATATTTAATACGTTCCTGTCTGCATTCTTGTCAGCAGAACTTAGTAATTGGGTGATAGAGCAGACTCTGGGCAGTGGGGCTGATCTGGATTTCAGGTGCAGCGGGAGGGGAGCACTGCCTGCTCTCCCCTGTCAGGGCAGAACAGCAGCATTGCTCCTTCATCCCCCACTTCCACTTGCCCCCATCCCCGTAAGTCTTGCTTTAGACACCAGCGCTTCTGTTCACAGTGCTCTGTGGCAGACAAAATTCGTAAATAATTATATTTTTAGGGACAATTTGCGGTCTTGAGCACGGAATAAATTTGCAAGGGTAGAAAGAACTCTTCCTTTGCAGTTCTGCGTGACCTTAATACATCCAAAAATTATTGTTATTCAGAGGTTTGTTTGCTTGGTGCTTTTTTTTTTTTTTGTGAATATCCACTCCTGGGATGAAAACCCTTGGCTGCCAAGTGTCAATACAGAGCAAACTTGTGCAGACTAACTAGGGACGGTTGAACCACTTTGGATAAAATAAGAACCAGAAGGGTTTTCTCTTTATTTTCCCCCTCCACCCCCCCTTTTCTTTTTTTCTGCATTCCTCAAACCAAACAAACTTTCCTGAGGTTTATGAAAGTTTTGAAAACTTTCTGTGTTTGCTTTACAAATTTTCACATGCCTTAGCACTTCCTGGTTGTGCTTTGGGTCTGGAAAGAGAAAAAGCAAAATAGTGCATAAAGAAATGCCTGGTATTTGTTGGTAACTCTCATGGGAACACTTCCTTTCAAATATTCAGCTGTTTTATACTCCTGTTGTGCATCCACGGTCAGCTCAGCATCACAGAGCTGGGGATTATTGTTTTAGATGTCGGTGAATATTGACTATTACCTGCACTTGGGTATTTATTGGATCATTATCATGCCTGTATGAATTAATACGGAGTTAAGGAATCTCTTAAGCCTCATGAAAGGTAAAAATATGTTTGTGTAAAATTATATTTCCTTTGTTATAGAAAAAGAAACACCAGCTCCTAATTAACAGAATGCCTTGAAAGCAGATTTGCTGCAGTTTTGTTAACACAAACTCCTAGACCTGCTTATCTGAGGCTTTTTGTAGTCTCAGACCTTGGGTGAGCTTGTTTAACTTGGAAGACGTTTTGAAGAAACTTTTGAGAGTGTTTTGTCCAGTGTGGGTATTCTTAGCTATATACAAACGACAATGATTGCTTCCACATTTTTATTCTAGATTTTGGTTTCACTAGACTCTCAAAGTCAGTAGAAAAAGGTGGGAAGGTGTCCTTCGAGCCTCTCTGGCTTCTGGTCTGTGCTGAGCAAAAATGATATCCATTGTGAGAGTGAATATATTTTATGTGTTTTATGTGGCCAAACAAACTCAGTTACTAACAACTCGAGGTAATTCTAAGTAATTGATTTAGGGCTGAAAGGCTTGTGTCCTATTACCAATCCCTTGAGCTATGCAGTTCCTAGAGAGGTAAATTATTGTATTTTTCTATCCCCTGTCTTCTCACATGAGCAGATAAAGCAGGGCAGAGGAATGATGTGACATTCATGTCTGTTTTCATGTATCAAAGCAATGCTGTGAGGTCCCATTTTAGCTTGTTTTTAGCTCTAACCACGTCACAGGGCCTCCAGTAAACAAAAAACAAACAAAAAAATTTAATTGTTTGGAATACAAAAAATTTAAAGTCTGAGCCGAGCAGTTCGTCTCGCTTTTCAAGTATTAGAGATTTCCTCTACATTTATGTGTTTTGCTCATCTGCAGCATTCATGAGCCTCCTGTAGGGTCTAATCCTGTCCTGAATTCCTCTCGGCATCCCGAGTGAGGGTCTGTGCTTTGCATAGGTGGTTCAGCACACCAACTCACCTTTCCTCAAGGACTTCAGGAGTGTTCAGGTGCAGGGTCTTGTCTAGTTTTGCCATGCACAGCTACGGGGGGAACACAGTAGGTCTGTTCCTGATGTATTAATAACCAAAGAAATGATTCAAAGAAAACACATGAAAATACCTACCTCTTCCCTTCTTGCAAATGTCTATCATGGTTTAAACCACCACTTCAGCTTCTTTGGTCTCATAGGTTATAATTTCCTGTTATCAGGGTAAGGATGTTTTAAACAGCTTTTTGCAGATGATTAGGTATTTGCTGATCATTCAGGACAATTTACAAAGATAAATATATGTTAAATGGGTTTCTTGTTAAAACCAATGTAGAAGTAACCCCTCGAGGCCAGACAGTAATTACTCCTAATAACAAATTAAAGCATTACCTACTTCTCTTCCGTTTTTCATTTTGAAGAGGAAATTACCTTACAGAACTGAATGTATTCAAAACTACAGATTCATGTTTTTTGATAAAGCCACTAAAAAATAATTTTAAAATTGAAGGGGCTAAAATGCTCAGAGGAAGGATGGTCTCAAACACATGTACTTTTGCACTAATACTGTGCAGCTCTTGGGGGGCCACATAATGGTCTGGGTCTGGCAATGACTCTGTTTGTTCCCCAAGCATGGCTGGTGATGTGGCTCCATCCCGGGCCGGTCTGTGGGTCATGGCTCACAGCGTCCACCACTGCCCCACAGCCACCATCTGAACCAGGCATCTGATTTCTCCACTTGGGACCTGTGCCTAGTCCTGTCTTCCTGGGGGTGTGTGTTTACCTCTAGGGTGTGGGTGACAAACCTGTCTGCTTGAGACAGAAGTAATGACTCATTGTGAACTTCAGAGGTATTTAGGTACTATACCATGAATTTTAGTTAACACT
>NW_010265029.1:8347-55754 GCF_000690775.1 Eurypyga helias | reverse complement strand
GGGGGGGGGGGGGGGGGCGGATTTTAAGATGATTGTTGACAGGCATGACCTCAGGTCAAGTTTTATGCCTTCCAGTCCCTGTCTCCTTCACACAGTCTGTAGTCGGTTCTGAAGTTTTACCCTGGTTCCACCTAAAACTTTCTCTTCTCTCAGGAGAGAGATTTATTTTAAACCTGGCATAGATTTCTTCCCTCTGGTTTTGCTTGGCCCTTTGGGTCCAAATCAAAATGTAGTCTTGGCTGGAAATGGCTCATATATTGACTTTTAATTTTGCCTAAAATGTTTGCTGCATGGTGGTTGTGTTGTGTATTCTCCTTTTCCTGGTTGCTTTTCTTATGGTTTCTTATTAAATTTGCTGAATAAGTTCAAGCTGTAGATATCACGACTATCAAAGCAATGTACTGTTTTCATAAATTACTACAGAAGAGCTGTAGATTTCAGGGAACCTCTCAAAGCTTCTCTGCCCCTGATGTAGGTGTTGACTTGGGGCCTTCTGGGATACAAGAATGGGAGGACCTGTGGGCTTCTCCATCAGTCAGTGAACTGTGTATGAAAAGGGATTTCCTAAATCTTAGGAAATTTTTGCTTGTTAGAATAAATGTCTGAGACTTAGTGTCTGGGTACTTTTTACAGTTTTCATACTTTTATAATTTAGACTGGAATGCAGGGTGGTGCACACCTCATGGTAAATAAGGGCAATGTATTTCATACGCTTCCTCCCAAGTGAAGATGACTTTGGCTCATCTAGTTCATTTATGTATAACAGCAACTTCAGATGTTTCTGAAGACTCTAGGATTTGTATGAGTAAGACATTTTTTCATGAGTTACTGTCTTTTCACTTAAGAAGCATTTTCTATCTGGGTCTTGCCATCTGTTTGCATAGCTGTCTTGCTAGACACTCACTTTAAGCAAATCACTGTGGCTTCTGAACCCAATCCTATCTTTTTAGCTCTGTCAGAATCTGTCCCAAGTTTGGCCAAAAGTTGGGCAAAAATCTGTGTGCCTCGGGATCTTTGATACCTAACTGATCATCATGTAATTGCTAAGGTGAACCATGCTATGTGTAATAAGAAGCTTGGCTTGTAATAAACATTAAGTTAGATTCAGTTTATCAACTATAGAAGTTTTTAAATAGCTATGGATTTTTTTTTTTCCTAGCTGAAGTTTTCACAGAGCTAAGGTCTTTCCAAAAGCAGAGCCACATGTTTTCTCACGGGCTCCGTGTGGATGCAACACAGTGCGCATCTGGCTGTGAAATAAATGTTAAATTTTTGCAAGTGTTATTTGGTGACAGCAGAGCACTAGCAATATTTTCATTTGTATAGTGCAACATACTATCTCTCACATATCATCTCTCAGGAAAAAGGCTATGTAACAACTCTTTGGTATCTACTTTTTAATATTATCCCCACCTTTTAGTAGGGATACTAACTGCAGAAATAAAGCTGCTGGTTAGAAATCCATGTTTCTATCTCATAAAAGCTTGATTTTCACTGCAAGATCCTCAGAAAGGGGCAAATTACTTCGGAAGTAATAGTGTTTTGAAGGATGCTTTAGAAAGCACTTAGAAATGTGTTGGTGTATCTGGTCAGTTCTTCCTAGGATAACTACAGCATAACCTGCATTAATGAATTACAGTGTTGTGATCAAAAAGTCCAGATGAATATGTGTCATGCGTAACACAATTAGTTATTTTCTCAGTTTGTCTTCAAATGTACCATTTTGTTTGGGAATATTGCAGATATATGTCACTCATTATTGATAGATTTGTCTGACTTCCTGTCAAATCTATGTACATTGACAAAAATCTATTTTGTTGTTTTTGTCACAGAAATCTATACTGGCATTTTTCCCCATGGAGATTTGGCTAGTCATTGTCAGCATGAGGTGCCAGCTAGAGCTTTTACTGTTTTTATTGTGCCAGCTGCTTTCTTGGCTTCAAATCTTTTGGTTCAGATTGTAAATGGGGGCGAGACATCCGTATCTAGCCAGCGTGCTCGATGGAATATGACAGGGACTTGATTTTTATTTCTTGCTGCCTTTCTTAGTATTAGTAGAAGATGACAAGGATGGCTTTATCTTCTGACCAGCAGAGACGGTGAAGGAATGGGGAAAGAGAGAGAGAGCGTGCATGTACGTGGGCTGTGGGAAATGTTAAAATATAAATTTAAAGCTGCTCATTCCTACTCTGGTTGGGTTTTTTAATATTTTTTTAGGGGGAGGATCTCAGAGGAGATCTTGGAGCTCAGAAAAAATAATTTCCAAACCTTTTGGCTAATGTTAAATAGGAATCATTGCATTCTTTTCATAATAGTTTTGGGCTAAATTCTTACAACTAAGCACACACCCTCTGAGACATCAGGTCTTTTTGAGGTGTCTGTATTTTGTTTAGGGGCATCCAGAATCACCAGCTAGTTTGAGTGTAGGATTTAGTTAATAAATCATTTGTTTTAAGCCAAATTAGGGGTTTTTTTTAAGCATTGGCAACTTCTGCAATTTTAGCACAAGTCTTGTGATATTTGCTGTTTTCCCTAAAGCCCCAACTGCTGGAGTAAGGTTTTTAATCTGAACATGTAGTCCTTTTCAAAGTATGTTTCCAGCCCATGTGTTTACTAAGAAAAAGCTTAAAAACATGAATCTAGTTACAGCAGAACAATTAAACCCAACACAATTCTTCTCTCTTGAACTGCCATGATTTTAAAGCCAATCTTCTGACTTTTTGTATTCTGGCTTATGATCTTTAAATACTGAGAGCTGGCATCCCCTTTGCATTAAGCTGTTTTCATTTTAGATGGCAGCCTTGTGACAGTCGTCCAAACTGAAGAATGGGCTATATATTACATTACAAATCCATACGAAGGCAGGACTGGAGGAACATGCTACTCGGTGGCATGTAGCGGGTGCTGAGGCACCGCGTGTCCCCGCGTGTGCTGGCGGTGTGGCGGCAGAGTGCAAGCAGCCCAGTCCTGTTCTCCACCAACCCATCAGAGCGACAGCAGCACGTGTAGGCTCGACCAAGCTGGTTTTAATTTGGCTTGCTTGCGTGTCAGTGGTGGTGGAGCCATATCAGCATGGACCTTGGTTCAGGCCAACCGCCTGAGAAGACATCCAGGGTCCCAAGCAGGCTCGTACGGCTTGCGCTGAAGCCTACTGCTGCCACAGCTATTCTGCTGTTGGTACCCAAGGTAGCTTGATTAAAGCTAACTTGGATATGTAGACACATGCTGTAATCATTCCCTAAATGACTGCAAATTTGGCCTCGTTGATCTTTTAAATCCTTGCATTTGCAGAGTGCCAGTTCACCGTAAATCACAGACATTCTCCATTTTCTTTATTTGATTCCAGAAAACTGTCTCTGTACTAAAAACAAGTCTTTGAAAAATGCTCATGTATCCTGCTGTCCTCTTCTACTTGGGGTGATTGCATAATTAACCTGGCCAAGTATCAACCATACAAGAGTTGAATGCATCCCAAGTTCAATTGGGGAGGTTTTTACCATAAGAATGTGCCTGTCCTGAGACTAAAACACAGGTTAGATTTCCAAGTTTCTGAATATTGCTCAATGAAAGAAGAATATGTTGCCCATGAGAAAAAAAAAAAAAATCAAATGGTGGTGTAATCTATAATCAAAAGCCTTAATGGGCACAAAGCATTTTAGAACAAAGGTTTGCTGAATCTGCAAGGATATTAAAAGTGTTAAAGTCTGAACAAAGAAATGTTCTTATTTACTAAGTATAAGGAGGTTACTAAAGCACAGATAAAAAGCTCATAGGGCAGACAAAGCTCGCTGAATCCTTTTTCTTTTCCTGCAGTCAGATATGAACATATGATACATGAATATTTATCAGAACTGCAGATAACTAGTAACTACAGTTGGATTTAAACTCAGCAAACCACGGCTTGCAGTTTGCATTCACAGGGGTTTCGTGCAAGCTTTTTTTTTTTTTTTGCATCTTTTTTGTACTCCACATATGCAGGCTTGTCTCCCCTAAGCTGTCTTTTGATTCTAACTGAATGAACCTAAAAATACAACGAAGGAGATCTACACAAAACATCCAGTGCATATCAACTAAAGGCTGACAAGGTTTTCTACAGTCAGGGTTGACAAGACTGACTTTCAAGCTGTACATAGTCAAATCCAGAAATCTCCAGATTTAGACCCAGCTTCCTTGTAACTCTGTTCAGGTTATGTTGAAATATTTATGAACCTCCCAGAGCCTTGACTTGCCTCAGTTTTGTAACAGTGTCTGCAAGCCGGTGACGCAACGGCAGTTTCACACTGGTGTAGTTGCAACTTGATCGTCTGCTACCCACAATTTTGAACAGCAGAAAATTGGAGGTTCTTCAGAGAAAAGGGGAAAGCTGTTTTATTCCCATCCCTATCCACAGGTAGAGCAGTGGATGGCAATTACAGGAAAGCAGCTACACACTCGGTCTTCTCTCGTGTGCTTGTGCATGCAGCACGTGCACCAGCATCTCGTGGATGGCTCTGAAAAAGAGGTGGTATGAGCAGACAGATGGGAACATCTGAGATGCTGGTTACAGCAGACATCCTTGATGGCGAGAGGAGTGAGGACTCACCCGTTTTGGTCGTGAATGACCACCCATTAACCAAGCTTTCACCCAGTGCACCCCCATTCAGATAATAAGAGCGATGAGTGTGTGAAAAGGAGACCAGAGTACAAGGTGTGGTGCTCCTTTTACCTAGTTTTCCACTGGGGTATATTGCAGTAATATTATTTTCCCTGTGTTTCAGACAGATTTGCAGAAGTGTGGCAGAGGGTGAGACGGTGCAGGCGAGAGGTTAAAGCAAGAGCGCAGGAGTCAGTAGGTCTGCATGGCTTTACCCTGGTGCCAGACTGGTCTTATTAAAGATTAGCGAGTGATCTTCAACTACTAATGTAAGAAAGGCTATTCTGGGCCAAACCAAAATTCCCTCTAGCCCAGTACCCTGTCTCTGACAGTGGCTAGTTCGGGAAGCTGTATAAGAATAGGACTTTGGTATGCCTTCCTGGCTTTTGGTAAGTTGTGTTTTAGAGACTTTCTGAGTTTGCGGCTGTTGGGGGACGACTAAATTTTTAGGCTGATCATCCATAAACTTGTGTAATCCTTTCTTGGGTTCACCAATGCTTTTTGCCGCTTTGTTTCTTAATCTTAATTTACTCACGTGTAGTGCAGGTTAATCGTTCTTCTGCAGTCTCCTTTTTTTCCTCAGTCACTGAACAAAAAAAAAACTAAATGTGAAAGAAAAACTACTCCCCTGTTACGGGAACATGTCTTTTTCTAGCTAAGCTGGGTTAGCTCTTGCTCTGCAGCCAGACCTATGATGACTTCTCTTTCACGTAACAGTACTAAATATTATTTTTCCTTTCATCTGTGGTTTTTTTTTTTTTGTTACTACTTTCTTTGTAACGGAGGCCATGGTCTCCACAACTGCATTACCAAGGGAATAGAAAGGTCACTAACGTGGGATTTATTATTTGATCTGTTGTGTTTATTGCAGGGAAAAGTGGACAAAACCTGCAATTTTGAACCCAAACCTTTAAGAACTCTCTAGTCAGGGAAGGGAAAGCAGTTTTACATCTCTGGTTTGGAAAGTGTTGCCATAATTTGTATTATGAATGTGATAAAAAATAAGAAAGGGTCTGTTTTCTGCTTTGGTTTCGGATACAGTTGAAATCTCTTCAGGGTCTAAGGTACAAATCCAGTGAGGGTTTTAAAGCAAGTAAAGCTGTTTTGGCTTGGGTGGGATATAGGTCATGTGTAACAACGCATGAGAAGCATATGGCAGTATTCGTCTTGAGCTAGAAGAGTGATAAAACTGAGGCTCAGGCAGGACAAAGAGGAAAAAAAGAAGGTATAAGACAAGGGGAAATTACAGAGCACAGACGAGGATTTACTCAGAGGTGAACTCAGGAGGGAGGTATGCACGGGAAATTTTGCGGAGAAGGTAATAGACAGACTTGAAGACCTAGGAAATGCAAGAGGGGAAGGAGATACATTGCATATTGTAACAAAAGTTGGCCGGGTTGTAGAGGGGAGAGGTTTTTATTCACAGTCTTAAACTAAGATAAGGGTCATCTGATTCATCGTGACCTGACTAGAACCAACTAGGAGAGCTGGACTAGCTCCATGTGAGTCATTTTCCTGCATCCTGAGCCATTATTATTCTTATTAAACCAAAAAACTACACTGCATTCACATGATAAGATTTTGGGGAAAAAAGAAACAAGAGAAGCAAGCATGTTTAGAGTTGAAGGATTTGGTTTGTTTAGGTTTGGCTGTTTCCCTGCCCAAGCCTGTGAAATGGGATCAGCAGTCACATGGGGACTCCCCCAGTTTTGCAGTGACTGGCATCAGGGATGGAGCTGGAGCTGCATCTCGGCACTACTCTGCCTTTCTGGCAAGGTGGGGTCAGCTCATGTACATGCTGCAGGTCTTTGTTGTTGTCCTGGGCAGCTCTCCAAAGACCTGAATGCCAAACTGAGCTCAGGGAAGCACCCAAATATGCAGATGTTTTATATGAACATGATTTTAGAGCTATGAACTTCACAGAGGCACAGAACTGGGCTGGAAAACTTTCTTGTGACTCAGCACTTCACTCACATGTGAAGTCAAAAGCATACAAAAGTCAAAAACCATGGCAAAACCCCCAAACCAGTGCTTTTCAAATATCAGAGAGGAAAAAAAAAATGTATTTTCCAACTCTGGTTCAAGGTTTTAGTTAGTTGTTGTTTAAAAAAATTTGGTCACAAATCCATGCAGGCATCCAGATTTCTTTGGAGTTAATTTTTTAACTTCTAAAGTAAGCTTTATTTTAAAATCCTTAAAGGTGGTGGTTCTGATTCACTGAAAAATACTGTGATCTCTGAGTATATACAGTGGTGGGAGGGTGGGGAAATCAACCTCAGAGACAGTGCCCTGTGGTCCTTCACAAGCAGAGTATTGTAGAAAAGAAGGAAAGGGAGGTAAACAGGTCATTCGGGATGGAAGAATGATCTGTCTGGGGACTGTCAATTCCCAAATTAATTGGGAAGGTCATGTAAGATGGGGATGTACCCCTGCTCACCTCTGGAAGGACCCAAAACCCTCGTGCAGAAGCTGAGATGAATTGGCTGAAGCTTTACTCATGAGACTGGATTTACTGGAAGGGTGTTTACTGATGCTCAGGGGATCTGAGAATATATCCCAGGGTCTCTTGTTGGGGATGTCACCCCAAGTCCCTGTGCAGATTGCTGCTCTTGGCAGCTCCTATGTAATGAAGAGGTTGATGAGTTGAGGACTCAGCCCAAGAGATTTGCCAGGAAATCCAGGGACCATCCAGGTCTCAGTGTGATTCTTGACTTTTTCCTTGTCTACTCTTGCAGATTTAAGATCTGGATGGTGGGGCATGGGAGGTGGGAAAGTAGATAGCTTTTCTTCTCCCTATCTGACCCCATTTACCCCAGATCCAGCAGCCAGCATGTGTTATCAGTTTTGCTGTGACTCAGCCTCATCCTCCCCCACTTTATATCCTATATGTTACCTGATAGTTATGATTTCATGTTCCCTTGCATGAGAGAGAGGAACAGATACAGTCTCGAAGCACCCAGTCTGTAAGGCACAGATTCAGCACCGAGCAAGGGTGACTCAGAGCCCCAGGTAGACAAATCTGAAATGCACTCGGGTAACTGCATGGGAGTCCTGTGGACCAGACTTTGAAGACCAAGATCCTTCCTCTGCATAGTCCATAGATATTAAATACCTTTCTTTCATACAAAAATAACTCAGTACTGGTTTCTCTGGTCAAATTTTCCCCCTTTTCTGACTCATGTGTTACACTGCTATTGTCAGGTTTCTGTCACTGTCACCCACGGAAAAGTCCGAACTCCCTTTGCATAGACAGAAACATTTTGTGGACATTTAGCCATGTTACCTATTTCCATATGAAAACTGAACTCAGCTGTTCAGTCCATGTTACATCCACTCTTAGACTGTGGGATCACTAAAGCACTTACACAGACACTGGGGCCATGGTTTACAAAATATGTAAACGAAAAAGGTTGAGAAGAGTGTTGCACTTATGTTGTAGGTCATGTTCAAATCTACTGACATCTCTCTTCCTGATTTAGTTGTCAGAATCCTGACATTTCAGGCAGGTAACACATCACCACCCTGAGTGAAGAGACAGCCTCCAGCTGTGTGTACAGATCTGGTCCTCAGAGGGTTAATAACCCAAGTTTACTAACATCAGTGTTGGCTATTCCCAAATTCACAGTCATAAGATGCCACCACCTCTGAATGTGCTCACTAAATTGAGGTTAGTTAATTGTTCTGTAAAATTGCTGTAATCCCCCCCACGTGGGATGCGCTATGCGGTGTAATCCCCAGAAGAGCTCAGTTCCTGGGGTGCAGTTGCACCTGGGTTCTCAGGGATTTATGCACTTTCCAGCACATGTAAATGGAAAGGTAAGGCGTATGTTGTAGCATCAAGAAGCTGTATCCATACATTTATTTTAAGCTTTTAGCTAGCCAGAGAACCATCAATATTCTATAAGTTGAGCGTGGGTGTGCAGCACGGTATATGTTTCTGCCATTTCTGTGTGGCTCTAGTAAAACTTATTGAACTATTTCAGAAAGAACATATGCCCTTCAGCTCACCTTAGCTGAAGTTCTTTCATACCACTTGGGATGTGATAGGCCAAAGCACAGGCCAAGGTCGTTATCGCTACCATTTCTGTAAAAACATATTTTTAGTCTTTCGCTTAGGGATCAGACAAAAGGGAATATTTGGGGAGAAATAATGGGGAAAATGAGTAGAGATCCATATTTTTAGTTTACACAACTCTCAGTGAGCTTTAGGTTAAAGTATCTAAGGTTAGTAAAACCCAAGATGCATCAATGCAGGCCACTGTTTGGAGGATTTAGCCTCACATTTAATCCATGTGCCAAAAACTTAATTCTTCTTTGTTGAAAGAGTATGAGTTCTATATAATAAAGAGAACCTTGCAGAAGGAGATTCCTGCCTAGGTGGCTCTGTTTGACATTGATGCATTTTTTTTCTAAGTTGAAAATTCAAACATATATTTGATATAATAGTTCAAAACACACAATTGACTTTAAAAGTATGGAGAAATGGCTTAGCTTACAAATGAATTGTGGGCATGTAATGGCACATCTGTTCAAACATCCTTTCTTGGTGCACTGTCTTTCTTTTACAAGTCCCTTTTTTCCCCTGCAGTAATTCACTTTGGGTCAGGTTCTGCCATTTTTATTCATATTGTATAGTGGTTTGTTTTATGCATAATTTCGGTGAAATAATGAAGATGGAATGAAGTTAAAATTTACTTGAGAAAAGACAAAATAAAGGGCATTTCCAAGACTTTTAAAGATTAGGACCAAGGTTTCATTCAGATCACTTCTCTTCACATGAAACTGCCTATTTATATATTCAATGTAGGTGACCAGCAGAATTTAGGTTTTAATTTATTTTCATATAGTTTTTGCCTTTGGGGAAAGAAGGGTTTGTTAAGTTGAGTGCTCAGCCCCAGAACAAAATACTTTGTCTCAGTTTAAAAGTGACTTGTAAAGCACTGAGGATCCAGAACTTGATTTTGATATAAAATGTAGGAGACAGGGCAAATACCCCACAATGTGTCTTGTCACGTCGACTTCTGTGCAAATAAATGTTGGAACTGATGGAAGGTCATACATGCAATGCATCAGAGATGAGGATCTCCCTCATAGAGTTAAAATAATTACCAAAGAAACAAATTAATATCTTATTTTATGACCAGTAATGAAGAAATTTGTTTAGTTTGTCCTTTGAATGTTGAGGTATTACCTGAAGACATTACAAATTCAAGACTAGCTAAAGTACTTGAATTGTTATGGTCTTTAACTTGCCTTCATTATAGCTTCCATGATCTATAGCTTCATTTTATGTAGACCATATGCAGTTAAAAATAACTGGAGTTGCTGTATTTTATATATGCCTTTGTAAGCATTTCCAACTGCAAAGGGATTTTTTATAAATACAGAAAACCCCAACAAGTTTTATGTTTTCATTTCACCTCTTCCCTTTTTATTTTTTATAGAAATGCTACAAAGGGGAACTTTCGATAAGTATTACCAGCAAAGCCCAGTGTTGCAACACAGTTAAGTGCTGCAGAGTTTCTATTTAAGGTTACCTGGCATAGTCAGCTCAGCTAGATGTACTTCTGCTATTGGATAATTTGATTTGCTGACAATGTGCACTGCCTTAAAAAAAAAGGAAGTGCTTAGGTGACTTATATCCAAATCACACATATTCTTTTAGTTAAAATGAAATGTGAGACTGAATTTAGCCTTTAATTACATTTCCTTCCCTACCTCCAACAAACAAATTTTTATAACCTTTCCAATGAACAAAGTCATATTTTGTGAATTACTTCCTTGGAAGCTTACCAGGAGCAAAAGTTATTTAGGAAATTTTCTATTATTTGTATCAATCAAAGATTATTCTCTAGGTTCCTGACTATTCCATAAGATAAATTATCCTTTTCAAAGAATTTTGCGCATATTTTTATTTTCAAGCTTTTATCTGAGGTGATATCTGGCAAATGGAAATTATGCTTGTGAAGAAGGAAGCATAGCATAAAAATAAGATCCATCACACCATGTTTGGGGGATATATAATAGAGCTCTTACAATATGTTAGGGACTTAAATCAACTCAAAATCTTATTTTTATAAGAATCTATGCCGTGGAAGCTGTAATATAAATCAACAAAGGAGAGAGTTTTGTATGTATTTGAAGGCATAAACCAGTATTGCTTAAGTGAAGCATTAAAAATTAGTATTACCTAAATTATCTTCTCTAATAAGATATGTCTGTCCCTTTTTTCATTTAGCATCGGCTCTGAGGAGGAACTGCATTGTTCTGTCAGGATTAAAATATGAAAAACCCGTCCACATGTGAGCATGTGCTTAAACAAGCAAGACTAAGTATTAAATCTGAGTCCTCTGTACTTTGAGAAGCATTTTTACAAGTGGAAAGTTGTTCAGCTTAGATAGTTCATCCATTTTCCAAAGCCTTTTAAACCTGCATAATATATTGAATGTCAAAATGCTATAAAATCTTTAACTATTGATATCTATTTGTAGATAGCAATCTAAATTCTGCCATAAATTCGAATAAGCAAATGACTTTATCTAAACAAAGATTTGGTGCACAGCTATACTGTTACTATGACAGTGTCAGCTTCTTAAATCTAACACCATAAGGCAAGATTTTGTTTCCTTCCCCCCCCCTCCATGGACAAGGCTTCAAAATTATTGCCATTGGAAATCAATATTGGGCAGTTGTGAACAAAAATATTACGGAATGCATCCTTTATACAAACAGCTGCAAATATAGTATTGAATGTACAGAGAGAGATTGCCTTATCCCTAGAGCTGGGCTTCAGTGCAGGAATCCACATGTTTGTAGGTTTGGTATATAATATCAACATATATTAAAGCAATTTATTTCTATCAGCTGAGGAGTCTTTATTTTCTAGCACAGGATGATACGCTTGTGGCGATTTCAAGCTTCCTTTCTGTGGACCGTTGAGCTTACTTGGCAAAAGCAGTGGCAGAAAACTGATTTTGAAGTTGTCAATGTATATGAGCAAAATTTCAAGTTGTCCATGAAATATTTATGCCGCTACTGTTTGCACATTCTCTTAAGTTAGCAATGCGCTCATGGTAGCATTTTTGAACAGTTGTGTTTGATTTATACCATGAATAAAATCAGTAACATGTTAATTATTGCATTTTCTTAAAGAATGCACTGAATAATGACCGTTTTTGGATACTCCATGCACAGGAAAGGGTATACAATCTGTGACCAAATTCTTAACCCAGCCATACACATGCTACACCCTTGTAAGTCATAGATTAGACATCCTTCATGTTTCACAATCCTGTCCACCCTCTTTTACCAGGAAAGCAAGCCCTTTGGTTTTAAAATCACTTAATGTGGCAAAAGTGTATAATAAAACAAAACAGAGTGAAGGAGGCTGGCAGGAAGCTCTTTATCCTTTTACAGAAACTGCCTGTTTGGCTGGGCAGCGGTGTTGCTGGAGAGCTTTAAACATTCTTACATGCAAAGGCTCTTTGGCTTCATTTTGGAGCAGACCAAAACCCTTTAGTTTCTAGTAGCTGCAGCCACGTTTGCAGCATCCGTAACCATTGCACATAGATCAAATTCCGCGTAGACCTTAAGAATGTCCTTCAGAGATCAGGATCTCTGATCCTATTACCTTTGGGACACTGCACTCTCTTCAACCTGTAAAGCAAATGAGGCTTCAGCATCTCCATTGCTTAAAAATAAATCTTTATGCCTTCTGTTTCTTTTTTGCCCCACTCTGCCCACTAGTACCCCACCTCCACATGCTTTTTTTTTTCCAGACAACAAACAGGAAAACCACAAGCCTTCATCAGCAAGCTGCGCTTTCCTCTCGAAAGCCAAGACGTTGAAGCTCAGCATACAAATCACATGCTCGTGCCTTCCATACTCACAAACCACCCTGAAGTTTGCTTCTGAAAATCATTAAACTTAGTCGGTTAAAAAAAACGGAACGCTCTGCTGGGAGCGGTGGAGGGTGCTACCTCAGGGTGCAGTGCATGATGGAGTGGCCAGGAGGAGAAAGAGTCCTGGGGTGGTGATTTTAAACAAAAGAGAGGGGAGAGTTAGCGAATATTTAGAGAACGTAATTATTTGGGGAATAACATGCAACAGTTACCTCGCACACAGTTGTGCAGATGTCTCCGTGGAGTTTATTGCGAAACTGGTAGTATTACAAATTGGCAGCATGGACCGTTCACCATCACCCAAATAGCTGGCAACATATTTTCATTGCTTCCTGATCTTTTTAGCCAGAGGAATATCTATTTACTACAGGTATTTACAGCGCTCTTCTCCTGTCATACCTGGCAATTGTTTTCAGTGCACGTACTCTACGTGCTGTTGTTAATCAGATGTGGAAGGAAGACGCAGTGAGGATCAGGCCACACAGCAAGCCACTGCCTTGGCCAAAAAGTGAAGCATGAGAGCCTGTCTTTTCTGTCCTTTGCTTCAACTTCTGTTTGTAAATTACTTTTGTTTTTCTTCCTTCGGCCAGAATTCATTCCCATACACAGCCAGAATAAGCGATCACAGCCTAACGTATGTAAAAAAAGATTTAAAATGGAAATCCCATTCAAAGCCTCAGGGCTCGAGCATGGCATGCCTGCGAGAAACCAGCACCAGGAATGTCGAAACAGCTCCGGGGTCTGCTCAGAGACTGCTGTGTGTATCTGTACCATTGGGCCGGTTTGGCCCATCTTGCACAGGGGCTGTGGTGCCCAGCACTGCCTGTGCCTCGTGCACATATGGCATTTTCTCTCTGTTCATCCCACCACTTTCTGGTGAGGGAACCGAGGCACTTCCCAGGGAACAAACGTGCCTAGAATTGGTGCCAAGTCTCCCTGCACACCTCCATAGGTTGATAGAATGGTTTGGATTGAAGGGACCTTAAAGATCATCCAGTTCCAACCCCCCTGCCATGGGCAGGGACACCTTCCACTAGACCAGGTTGCTCCAAGCCTCATCCAGCCTGGCTTCTGTGTCCCACAGCCAGTAGTGCGTCACCCTACGTGCCACTGCAGAGTGGGGCAGTCACCCTACCAATGCAGCAGGTTTTGCTGAGCTCACGCGTGGCACGATCTGCCCGCCTTCTGCACGTAGCACAGTACTGGCTACACACGAGGGTGGGAAAAGCCACTTTTTCAATTTGGTCTTGATTTTTTCCATATTCTGTTTAAGGCGCATAACCTTCCTTCTCCTGCACTCCGGGAACGTGACTGTGCCTGGCTCCTGCTACAAGGGCCGGGTAATGGAGAAGTTTCAACACCTCTCCCCAGACTACATAGTCATGCAGGACCCGTGCTCAATCTTTCTTCTGTCAACATGAAATACATACTGTTATGATTCTAACATGAAGACACGGATCCTGTTTTATCTTAAGTATTGAAAGGTTTACAAAGGGTTAAAATTATCTAACCCTTTTTTTTTTTTTTTTGTTCACAATGGCAAATGTTATTTATATTAAAGGGAAAACCAGCATAGTATTGCCAGATCGAGCTCACTTCTCTTTGCCAGCTAAAACATAAAGCAGAGTTACTGCGTTTTTGGTACCTGCAAAACAATCTGAACACAGTGTTCTGTCATCCTTTGAAATGGCAAATGGAAGTCATTTAAACCAGATGAGTGACTGAACGGGGAATTACTGCACCTACAGCACAGGATATACAGTACTATGCACCTATTTCAAGAGAACTAGAGTGGGTGGCCGGAAGAAAGGAACTTTTTTCCTCATTTAACCTGTAATTTGACAACATCTGCAAGGAATTATCCCTAGTACTGGCATTGTAATTGTTGTATCTAACATCAATCACTGGGTAGGGGAGGTTGCTTTAAATAGATGTTAGATGTGCTACAGTTTCAAAACATGAAAGTAAAAGAAGAGAAAAAAAAAATGAAAGGAATGAAATATGTAAATTGGTATAAAAATTAATTACTGGAAACTTTGACACTAATTTATTGTTTAAATAAGACATGTAACTGGCCAGTGTGGGTGACTGTTTCGGTTTGACCCTGTATGCTTTGGCAAGTGTTAGAAAACAGAGGCCACTTTATTCCAATTTATAAAAATTATAACCTCTTTTTTCAAGTCTCTGTTAATGTACAGAAGAAGAAAGGGATTAGTCTGACTAATATTTTACATTGAAAGGACAGCAAGTAGGAAGGGTTCCATAATGTGTCTTTAAAACAAAGTCTTTCCTCCTCAGCTCTTTCAGTGGGATTTCTGTCTTTGACTTCATCAGAAATATGATTACAAGGAACAAATTATGCACGTTTTTGGAAAGCAAAAATTGTAATTCCAAGCATGCTCCAGATTTCCAATAGCAGCTCAGCAACTACAGGAGTAAATTCATATTCACAAGTTATCAAATTTCCACTATGTATCCAGTTTTGCATTGGGTTTTGATTCATATCTGTGGCTAGAAGTGAATCAGATCCAGTATTTGTTTCTCAGAAATGTCATGGAAAAGGAAATCATTTGGTGCGCTGGTATTCACAGCCAAATACAACGTACAGCACCACTATCCAGTCGGAGAGCCAGATGAATGATTATGGTGGTCATGGGAATTGTACTTAACCTGGGAAAATGTTTTAGAAACAGAGAGAAGAAAATCCTTACACTGTGGTGTCTCTAATAACCACCATGCTATATTTATGTATACATATGTGTTCAGCCTGAAATATTACGCTGTATTTTTAGGAGCTAGGCAGTAAATTTTATTCTTTTTCTTCTTTTCTTTCCCGGTGTCTCGCTCTTTTTTTTTTTTTTTTTTTTCCCCCTCCATTTATCTTACTGGATCATTACAGAGAATTCACTGATAGGGCTTCCTGGATTCTCTTCATCAAACTCTGGCTGTTTGTTTTACTCACCTGAAGACTTGCCTGTAGGCAGACTTCCCAGCTGTGCCTCACATTTCTGTATTTGCAGGATAGGGAACCTTTAGCTCAGAAGCTGTTGCTCATAAGGAACCCATCATCTTCTACAGGATAGCCCCGTAAAGTTATTTACATGCATATGTGAGAAAGGATCTCTTAAAGATGATTCTTCCTGTAACATCTCATCACCTGTAGTTTAATACAGTTCACTTCTTTAAAGATAAAATGGCATTTCTATATATAGTTGCCATTACTTCTACGTATGACAACTTTGAATATTGATTAATAGGGGTATATTATTGCATAACCAAACTATTGCTTTAAAGTCAACCCTTACAGATTTATTCTTCTAATCCACAAAATCTATAAAATCACCCCAAATGATCCAGCTGAGGAGGTTGGAAGGGCACAGCTCCATCACGGCAAAATGGATCCCATAGTAATCACATTGCATAAGTGCTCTTTTGAATGTGTTTTACTCAACTTGTGTTGTAAAATGCTGCCATTCATATTGAGAAGGAACCCATAAAATGCTACCCTGTATGCCAGGTAATGTTTACCTTACTGTTCATATGGGCCTTAGGATTTTGCTGTTCAGCTTTTATGAAATCTTCAGCTTCCACTTAAAAATAAGCTTTATAATCTAATATAAACTTATCTTATATAAGATTATAAACTTACAGTCTTATATAAACTTATCCTGACCCAAAAGGTGGCCAGCTGTTTGGGCCAGCTAACCTATGCCAGGGGGCTCAGAGATGATGTGCATGTGGAGGCCATGTCATGTCAGTGCAGTTGGAATCCTCCTTGGCTGTGGTGCTTGCCCAGGAATGAACCCTTGAAAGCACCATGTCAGTGACAAAACTCTGTGTCTGTTTTGGGGGGGAAGTTGGTTGTTGATTATGCAAAGGCTGAGAAATTGCTTTCTGAAGAGCAGACCAAAAGACTGATCCAGTCCTAGCATCCAGCCAAGAGAGGTGTAAGAGAAGTCAGTGACGTTGCATGGATGGTGTCTGGGAGAACTCACTCAATTGAACAGGTTTTACCTGAAAAGTTAAAATTAACCTATTTTCTGTCTTGGAGTACCTGCCTGAGGAGAACACTACCCTGGCTGCTTGTGGGCTGTTTTTTGTTGCTCAGTCTTTGACACTATCAACTACTTTTCTAGTTTAAGTAAAGCCAAGTATCTTTTAACTGTCTAATAACTTTTCTTATTATTTAGAAACAATTTGGTTTCTTGAGGTGAAAGACAGCAAGCCTATGTATGTATATTTTTCATGTGCGTATAGGGGAAGTAGTTGAAGTATACAGTTCAGCAGCATATTTGTTAGTTTATTTTGAAGTTTTGTAATAGTTCATTAGCAAAGTTTGACTCGGTTGTTGTGTACTGTGACCAGTGTCATTATTTATGTCATGTTTTTGCAAAGAGACCAGCCCAGCTGTGACTCTGGTAGTACAAGATGTGCTTTCAGCATGTGGGCTGAAAAGACTTTGGAGAAGGGAGGGCAGCCTTAGGTGGTGTTAGCTGCTTTGAAGCCTCTCAGGTCAGCAGTGAGAATTGGGTGGGAGCACGTTGGAAGGGTGAAGGCAGGGGCCAGGATGTAGTTTGACACAGCTAACCTTCAGTATCATTGCAAAACACAGGTACCCAGAGACCTGTGGGCATCCAGATGTGGGCAGTGGCATAGAAGACATTTAAGAGGACTTATTTATGCCCGAATCCCATTTATCTACTCTGGAAGTGTTTATGCCCTGCTGTTCTCGGAGCATTTGGAAACTTCACTACCTTCTGGCATTTTTATGCATCGGAGGGTGCTAGCCATGAAGGGATAAGCAGACACCCTGGGAGAGCACAGGGTTCAGCCTGAGCATCTGACCGGGCAGCAGTCCTGTCACCACATGGTCATTGTGCCTTCAGGGGACTTGCCTTCCCTGTGAGTGCCAGTGCCTGCACATGCACCTTTCTCAGGTGGCCCTAAAGTTTTGAAGAACTCAGTTCCATCTATAGCCTGACCTAAGTGCCAATAAGTAATCTTTTTTCTACACTATCATCATAATTCATAAAAAATTTCTCCCTCCTGAGGGAACATTTCATCTTCTGATAAGGGGCAATAGCCAGCCAAAAATATAAGGCCTTAACTAAATGATAAATACAGAATGACATAAGCTGTAAAACATAAAAGAGTGAGCGTGTATAATACATGCCAAGGATGGCTGAGGATCAATTTAAACTAAACGTTTTCTGTTAACATGAGAATTTTTGTAAACTGGAGAAAATGAGAGGGAAGAAAAGAACGATTTATGGAGTAATGTGTGGGAGGCATGTGGTGTTAAAACAGCTAAGACTAGGGCATGTTTGTTCTACTGTCTCAGGAGTAGTTTGTCCCATCCTCACTCTGTTTCTGGCAAGCTTGCTGATGCCTTTTGTTGGACACATCTGGAACTTGAGGTTTGATGTATCTGTATTTCCTTTTTTGGATGAACTTGGAAATGGAAAGCATTATTCAGTGAATTAAGCATCCACCTGACATAGCCTCACGGATTAAAACTGTCTACTCATGTCCCTTTCTGATGCTCACGTCAATGTTTTGCTGAATTTATTTTCCATCTCCCTTTCCCGTGGGATGCTCACCTTCTTGGGCTGGTCTGACAGCACCATCGTTACTCACGGCATTGAGCAATATCTGTCTGACTCCTCAAGGAGCCTCATCAGGGCAGCAGTGTCCCTGAGGATGGCGGTGCTGTCCACCGCAGGGGAGGTACAACCTGGCCATTTGTCGCTCAGGATTTTCCAGTGAATACATCATCATGCTTTAGGCTTGCAGTACACTCCCACTCCCTAAATAAAATCCATTTTCTGATCCATGACCTCATTCTACATATAATATTTCAGCCCAGCTGCATGATTGGGTCCCGCATTTGCAAAACTGTGATTTCCCTGCCAGCTCAGCACCTTGCTCAATTTTTATATTATTTCTTTTTTTTTTTGGGGTGGGCTCATCACTTCTTTGGCTACCTACATGGATACAGTGAGGCATATCATGAAGGCACAGACTTTGAGCCAGGAGAAGCAATCATACAACCTCTGCGAGGCCAATTCTCCAAAGCTTCCCAGCGGGGAGCGCAGATCACTAATCATTGTAGGTCTATTTATGAGTTTGGAGAGCTTTCCAACTTCTAAAAACTTGCTGAGTTTATTTCAGGTACGTGTATTTCCAGGCCCATAAATGTTCGGTTTTTAATGTAGCTGCATCAGAGAAGAAAGTGAAAATACTGCCGTGTAAACAGAGAGCAGTACTTAGGCCCCGTATCCCCCCTTTCAAGTGAGTGCATGGGCACATGAAGAGCCAGCGAGTCTTAGATATATAGCCCACCTAGGTAAAGCACTTTCAAATGTACTTCATTTATTTATTCTAGGCTATTTTTTTGGCCCAAAATCATCAAAAATTACTGTCTCTAGTTTCATTCTGCCCTTTTGAAATTGTCCAGATTTTGCGCTAAGAGTCTAAAGCCACAGCAAAGAAGCAGGCCAAGAGGGAAAGCTTTTGAAGAGTTCCCACAGCTGTGAAAACACGGGCCTCAGGCTGTGTGTAGAGTTACTTCAAACAGCTGCTTCAGGTGACTAAACACCTTGAGTCTCATTCATCAAGTGTTGTTTATACTGGCTGACAGACCAGACTTGGAGAATTAACTCTGAGAAAAAAAGATGTACTACATACCAAGTATGGGAAAGGAACTGAGTTCCCTAAAAAGAAAGAAAGGGGGGGGGAAAAAATTTTTGGGGGGGGAGAGTCCCTTTAAAATAAAACAGATGAGGGCTAATTTTATTCCATGTTAACAGGCATTTTGATGCCCTTTTGCATGTTTAAAATCAGAGGCAAAACAGTATCGATAGTTTGCTACTTCATAATCTTGCAAATAAAAATGATTTGAATGATTCTTCTACCTTGACAAATGATCACCTAACCCAGTATAAAATCTTGATGTTAATTCATAGCCTGGAATGACCTTTCAAAATAAGACTCTTTCTTAACCATCCTCAACCCAGAATATCAGGAATAAAATGCCCAGTGCCGCCTCCTCCCTGCTCCCGTTTAACATCAGATTGTACAGATTCCACCCGTAGTTTTGGTACAGGACTTATCACTCAGCTTGAGATAATATTCTTTCATCTCATATCCATATGAGAAGGTGACATGATAAGATATTTGCAATCGTGTAACTGCTTTGCATGGATCAAAAGAGGAATGAAAGAAAATGACACGAGTCAGTGTCAAGTGAAGTGCTACTAGTTAAGTAAGCTTTAAATATTGAAGGGGATTTTTAATATTTCCTTTTAATCTCAAAATCTGTCACTTGGTGATTTTTTTATAACGTTAGAGTTGTTACTAACAACATTTTCCATGGTTTCATTCAGTCCAAATGCAAAAAACCCACCCCATCTCAGTCATGGCAAATGTTGTAATTTCTACTGGCAATTTCTCATCCACAACCCAGGCTGATTTCAAAGAAAAGACATGTTTTTCAGGCGCTGGGATACTGTTGGGATCCTGATGTTTGAACACTGGCACTAGAACATAGGCCAACAGTGAGATTTTACTGGTTTTGGTGTTGTTTTTTCTTAACAAGCAGTCAGACTGCGAGGGTGAATATTCCTTAAGAGACAAAAATAGCGTTTAAAGGAAGAATTTAGCAGTAGAATATTATTTTAAAAGAAGATTGTTTCAGAGGCTGTTTCCCTGACAAACTTGGTAAATAGTTTGGCAGATACTGAAGCTGTTGGATTTGCATATGCATATATAGGCACTGAAGAAAAATACCAGGTGGTTTACTTTTAGCATTTCTGAATAACAAAAAGTCGATGGCAGTAGATTTGCATCTTACTATCTGGAAAAAAAAGTTTCTCTGAGAAACAGGATCGCAGAAAAATAGGAGTAAATGCTTTAAATTGTATGTGAGGAATATTGATGAACCAGATTCTCCCTTATTGCTCACAGAGAAGGATCTCCCCACTGTTTTTTTACCTAGACTAAAAGAGGCAAACCTAATTGGATTAAAAACCCTAAGTAATCCACTGTCTATCCAAAATAAGAAGATCAAATGACTGGAATAATATCTTATTCTTTTCACTCTTGAAACAGTGATATCACTGGAAAGGATTAAAAATTAAGTTGTTTATGTCCCCAGCTAACATGGTTTAGGACAGTTTCCCACATCATTTATAGAACAGCAATATTGGGCTTGTAGCTGATACTGGCATTAGGCAAAAATTTAACAATGCTTCAGCTGGGAATTAAAAAAAATTTTTTAAAGAGCAAGGCAGTTTTGATAGCAGGGATGTGATGGGATCCTGCAGCAGTGATTTAGCAAGGGCATAGCTTGGATGAAGTTGTCTATTTTTAAAAAACAAAAACAACAGCTGGAGGTGGGCAAGGTTGGATGGAGACCTCAATAATCAAGGAGTTAAGCACTATCCCTTTCCAAGCCAAGGAGGGTTCGGTGCCTTGGGTCCCCATGACTGTCCTAGCTCTGTTGTGGTGGCAACACTGAGCAGCAGGGGCTTCCCGCACCCACCCTGTTCCCTGCTTAGCGTTTGCGCCTGGCGCGAAGGTCTCGGTGCTGGCCGAGGGCATTTGGGCATAACTGCGACTTAAATCACCGAGATTAATGTATAGCTGCAGTCGTACATGAAATATATCAGATTAATATTGGTTCTCTTTGCAAGGCTCCAGGGGGAAATAAAATAGATTTGTAACGTTTATTTTCAATAAATTATTTTTTTGAGTCCAAACAAAATATTTTTTTTTTGTTTTGCTCATTATTTTGCACTGCGTGGCTACTCTTAACTCAGAATTGGGTGACTTTCAGCAGGCTTGGCAACTCAACTCGCTTTAAAATGAGACGATCTTACAACTTTTAATCAAAGCGGGTGCTGGGCCTGTCTGGGGCACAGGGATGCTGTGTGTGTGGCCCTGCCGCCTCCGCTGCCACCTCTTCATTTCTTCTACGGTGTATTAGCGTATCTCTTGTAAAATAATCCTGCGTGCTGCGGGACCTGCAACTCCAAGCCTTGGGGAAGATGGCAGGCAGGCTGATGCGTTGCCCAGGTGTCACTGTTTTATTAGGTGAGTGCCTCTCTCCTTCCTTCCCATCACCGCGCCGCGCTCTGCCAGGCTTCGAGTGTCGCCACCCCGTCTCTTCATCCGGATGGGGCTGCCAGGAGCCACTTACATTTCTGTCCCTTGCTGGGAGTTGAACGCTCTCCAGGTCCTTTGATTTCTCCCCCTTCCTCCTACTTCTAGGCTGATTTTTTTGTTTTGTTTTGTTCCCTTCTCTCACTTTGATAATGCAAAGTTTATTTGTTTCTTTAATTAAAACTGAAATTTCCCTGAAAAGGCAGGAGTGCCTTCCAGGCTCACAAATAATTCTGTTTGCTCCATTTTACTGTTGCTGCTAATTGCAGTTCGGCCTTTTCTATGAATCTGAGCCATGATATTCACCTAAAAAAGAATATTCTGCCCACTGGAGTGAAATTAAAACAAACCGATGATAATAAGAATCACCATTACTAGCAAATGTATAAATATGGTGTCTTATAGAGTGTGGCTCCATGTTTTGCAAAGGAGCTGAGACAATCAGATATCTCCTCTTTGGACAGCTAAGAGGACAATTGAAAGGTAACAGTAATCTGAAAGATAGTAACTAATCACTCTGGAGGTATAAACAAGACCCTCTCCTTTATTAACATCACAAGAGTCCTGGCATCAGTTTATAGCAGTTCAGATCAACCTCAGTGAGATGTTTGCCATGTTTCATTAGGCTGAGCTTGGTCCACTGGTTAAAGAAAGAAAACACAGTAATAAATTATGTAGAATATACCTGGCTCGTGAGAGGCCACGTTAATCTTTCACAGCTTGGTATTTTTTTCATGTAATTTCTAATTTATTTTGTACTTTAAAAGTTTGTTTTGGCTGGGATTGAAATTTAATTTGTTCTTCAAAGACATGTAACAATGGAAATACAAAGAGGAAGCTTTTGTTCTCTCCCTAGGAGTTCTGAAAGGTAATAATTATGAAATGATAAGATTCTAAATGAAAATGTCACTTGCAAAGGTTGAGGTTGAAAACAGCATAGACCTGCGTAAAGCGAGAAAAGTCACATTTGATTCATCAACATAAATACAACCAGAATGGTTTAATTTTAAATCATCTGATGATTTATTGTATAAATATTTTATAATTTTGAAAGGAAATTCTTTAAAGCACAAATGTCTGTGAGAACACAATGCAGTTTTGGAAAAACACTACTCCTGTATTATTAATAATAATAGCAGAAAAATTAATAAAATATCATAAACATAGGCTAGAAGAATAGGTATTTGTATAAATTCTAACAACTGCTATTCAACAATAGCCTAAATCAGATGTAGGAGTAAAGTTTTCAGTTGTCTCTGTGCTCTGTATTGTTACAGTGATCAGCATATCAATGGCCCTGTTTCGTTAGCTTTTTCCCCCACTCAATGAGACTATTATGCCTCAAGGTTTAAAACAAAAATATTCCTTCAAATTTAGCTTTATACACTTTATATATTTTACACACACGCTTTTATACACTTTATATATTTTCTCATTCATGTGGAGAAATTTAACCCTTTCGACTGTCTGCCACCTACCTGTCTTTTCTCTTGGTTTTATTCATGAATGTAGATGGTTCTGTAAAGGGTGATTCATTGATACTTAGAAAACCTGCGTTTGCATGCACATTGCCTGTCTCCTTCCGGACATCTTAATCAGGCAAGCTCTCATTGTCTGCTTGAGCAATATATTTTGATGGAGTTTTCCCATGAATAATATATGTTGGGTTTTCCCACTAAGCACAGGTGTACCTTTTACCATGAAAACATTGGTTCAGCAATGGAGTTAGCATGAGAGTTATTGCTCCCCAAGAGAATGACCTGATAATGCTCATGCTGAATATCTCCTATTGCCTTGCAGTGACATAGTGCTCCCACACAGGTATTAATTATTTTCATGTGGAAATGATTCAAAAGAGGGTATGTTGCTCGGGGATGTGAAGTCAGATGTAAAGGAGGAAAGGACATGGTGGTCTGCATTTCCTTACTGACAAAAACATCACTGCACAGATTGCTATCTACATCTCATTTCAATTTTCCCTTTGAAAGAGATCAGACAATATTATCAACTCCTTCTCAGTTGTTTTACTTCCTCTGAAGTCTGGGTATAGCTGGTGACCCAGCTCTCCTCCCAGTGTTACAGCCTTTTTTTTTGCTAATATGCATTTATTTTGTCATTCGATGTCGTGCTACTAGTGAGGCCAAAGAAACATCCTTCTTCCTGAACAGTTCCTGAGTTAAGATTATCCAAGCATTGGCTTGCATGCAAAGATAGTTTTTCAGTACACAAAGTTAGGTATCTTAGGATGTTAATTTTGAGTGGACAAAGATGGTTTAAGTCTCTGTTCCTGGGATAGTAGGATAAAACTTGCCTAGGTAGAGGTTCCCAGTCAGAGCTTTATTAGTTCTAAACCCGTTTCATGTGTATTTGGATGCATTTAAAAATTAATTGTCATCAAAGAATTGTGAGTACAAGAGAGAAACTTTGGTGCACCTAAAGTAAATACACTAATATCTGTCTGTGAGATTCATAAATCAGATTTTCTAACATTTGTTGAGCTCTCTTGGCTATATCCAAGAGACCAAAGGATACCTGCTAACTGGTATCTAACTAAAAGAGTGGAGATGGTAAACTGTCCTTCCTTCTGACAGAAGCTTTCTGAATACTCACAATTGCTCTCATATCTGTGTGTAAATATGGGGAAGTTTCTCAGTAATAATTCTTTGATGGAAGCTACAAGTGGTTTGTGCATCAGCTTTTATTCTTTTCTTTTTACTTTGTTACACTGAAGCACAGCAGAGTTTAACAAAAACAATTAAACAACCAATGTTGTATCACTGTGTTAGTTGGAAGATGGAATTTAGTCTAAACTGTCTATATCTCTGCATCGTGGGATATTGGATGTTGATTAGATTCTAGTTTTAACCATGGCATATGGCATAATTCTTACTTGAAATGAACAAAACCAGTGATGATTACCTGATCTGGATATGACTCTAGTAGTTTCAGACAACTTTCCCAAAACAAAACAAACAAAAAAAACCCAAACAAACAAAAGAAAAGGTAATGCATGTATTCATATGAATAATCAAACAAAAAATGCTCTAATAGCATTAGTACTTTTTGTGTTTACTTCTAAAAATGTTGTTTTAAAAATGAATATTATTTTAAAAGGAATATTTAAAAAAAAAGAAATTAGCTTGAAGGTGTTATCACAGAAACTATTTTAAGAGCATGTACTCATTAAAAAGATAGTTTTGTAGAAGTTGTATTGGATATCAGCTATTTAAAGGTTTTACAATTTTCACTTAAGATTACAAGCTACTGAAATATTTTGTTCTATATGCACTTGTAATCTAGAAAATCTAGCAGTGAATTGAGTGAATCTAGCAGTGACTTGCAGTGAATTGAACAGAAGTGACTGCTGACAGACAGTAGAAAGTGAGGGAGGGGGGGAGGTTAATATTCACATTTCCTTTTGCCTTGTATTTCAACTTTCTAAAACCATTTTTAGTCATAGTGGTTGTATCATGGAATCACAGAATAGTCAGGGTTGGAAGGGACCTCTGGAGATCATCTAGTCTAACCCCGCTGCCAAGGCAGGTTCATCTACAGCAGATTACAAAGGAACGGGCTTTGAATATCTCCAGAGAAAGAGACTCCACAACCCCTCTGGGCAGTGGAGCATATGCTGTGTATTCTATCTTTGCACCCATAAAATGAGCAATTTCTCTTATTGAACATAGTTAATGTTTAAACCTCCTTTTCCCCTATAAATATGTATATTAGCAAAACTTTTCTTGATTGAGATGGTAGACTTCAGACTATGGAATCTTAATGTCATTCCCAGTTTGATTTTAAAAATACAAAAGAAAAGCAGCATAGCTTGTATAATTATTCTTAGTTGTATTGCATGTGCATTATAACATTACTTATATTGTTTAGCAAGAGTTGAGTGGTCAGTTGATTCATTAAAGCAAACCATTGTGGAACAAATACACATCTATTGGTGCAGACTTGTTTCCTTCTAAATTGAAGGCTAATGGTAGGGATCATGAATACACATTTCTCTTGCCATTTGAGCAGTGGAACTTAAAAAATACCTGCCAGACTTTTCAATGGGCGAGGCTCTCAGTCTCTCAGAAAAATAACCATCATGGTCATATGAGCTGAGGAGAAAGTTCTAAGGGTGGACAGAAATCCTTACCTGATTTTTTTTTTTTTAATGTATTTCATAGAGGAGGAGAAAAATCTAGAAACCTCTTGTAGGTCAGCAGAAGCATTTCTTATTGACATCACTGGGTTCTACAGCAGGTTATAGAAGTGGAAGTTTTTATGTGAGCTTTGGAAATATTGGTGTGACGAAAAGAATAACCTCTCATTCAGATGTGGTCATGCTAATTCCTAAGTATCTGGAACATTTAAATGCTTCAACAAGCCTATTTTTACATGCAAAGTGTAAATAAATATTAAGAAAAAAAATCTTTACAAGAAAAGATGCTAAACCAAACATATAGGTATTGCATTTTTATGTTGGTCTTAGAGCAAGCCTGAGGCATTCTCCCACACTTTTTTTTTTCAACATTATCTCCACCTGTAATAATAAAACATGTTTTCTGATTACTGTGCTTTCTATTATCTCATGTCTGTATCTAATTTATTTGCTATCCAGCCTTAGTTTTCCTTTTTTAAAGGTTTGTTCTTTTTTGTTAATGCAACCCAAGGTTGTGATTTAGTAGGTGGACATGCTCCTAGCCCCCCCAAATTTTTTTCTTGCTGGGAAAAGCATTTAAGTTGTAAAATGTTTCAGAACAGGATGTGTACAAAATTAGAAAATGAGACTGCTTTTAAATGATGCATTTTTTACATTCAGACAAAGGGTGAGACAAAATTGCTACTTTAGAAATATGCAATTGAATAAGCCCAAAAAGTACAGTAAGTTTTAATGACCTTCAGATTGTAATACCCCACCATGATTTCTAAAATATTAATGCATTTAGAATGCAAAGTCACTCATCATTTTAACAGATATATTCTCGACGTTACTGGGACTACTTACGTTCCAACAGTTAAACTCATATATATATATATAAAACCCCAGAATATAAGAATGTATATATAAGATTATCAATTAAATTAGGAGAAAACTCTCACAACACATTTGCAAGGTGTGAAAAATGCATAAATCCATTTTTTGTCCCAGTGTTATATGATATTCTTGCATGTGTGCATTCATTATATGAGTCGAAAGTACGGACTGCCGTAACTAGCAGGAGATCATAGGCTTCAGTGTTTCTTTGGTAAAAAGCTCGCTGCAGGTCTTGTTTTAAGACCTTTGTGGTGTTACTGCCAGATGCAATATTCATCCCTTGAAGTCCATGTCAATGGGAGCCTTTCCATTGTTTTCAATGGATATTGGAACAGGCCCTTATTATTCTTCTAAGGCATAGTCTCCTTTGTTGTGATCCAAAAACCATGCGATTATCAGGACAGAGGAGATAGTGTATGTGAGTGATTTATGCTCTGCTTGTTTCTGTTGCCTACAGAACATGGGTTTGCTACAAAATGAACTCTGATTTCAGGAAATTACCCACGTTGTCAGCAAATTTGCTCGTCCTTCTTTAGCATTATGAACAGCCCATTTTTCATGTTTTTAGAAATATTTTTAATGCTGGACTTTGATATATTATTACCACATGGTCATATCACAATAAACTTTCCACTGCACACATACAGACTTGAAGATTCTTAAAAAAATAGTATCAAAGGAGCAATACCCTTGGGTCCCTGCAGAGATCCAAAGGAAAAGCTCTCCCTAGAGCTGGCTCAGTTTTATTTTTCCCATAGATAATCACAGTACACAGGAGTCAGAGGTTTCAGTCTCAAATTTACCCTGAAGAATGAGGAATTTTGGGAAAAGCAACATACAGGATGGGTGGTTAGAGAGGGAAAGACTCAAAAGCAGAAGTGCCAATCTCCTTATATAACCAGTAAAACAAAAGTATCATAAATCCCACAAAACTGTTGATGTGCCTTTATCTAAAAGCAATATATATCTATATCAGAGGGAGTTTTGTCTGTGGAAAGGCTATGTAAATCTCTATTTTGTTGCGTGAAAACACACACCAGAGAAGCTGCATTTAGGATCTGCTATGGTTTGTGGGATATTTTTTACCTGAAAGGAAATTATGAACTTGTCATTGAGAAGAAGGTAGGGGTTTATTATCTCCCTTGTCAAGAGAATTGGGAACAAGTCTTGTTTAAGCAGACAGAAGTAGAGGAAGGGCTGATTAAAATTCTCCAAAAGGGAAAGGTTTAGTCCTGAGCCAAGTCTGACAGCCAGGTGTGCAATTTGGGAAATACTGTTTGGTTTTGGATTAGGTTTTTGCCTATCAGAGTCCCTATAATAGCAGAACAGTGATTCTCAGAGTTGATTTATATCTACACTAAGAACAGAGTTTTGTTAAGAGCTGAGATAAGGCTACTGTGTCCATTTAAACTCAGCTTCCTGTTCTATCCAATCAAACTACAGGCAAATAATTAAAAAAAAAAAAAAATTATCAAGCTTGAAAATCCTCTCTTTGAGGCTGTTCAAGTACTGAAAGAGGGGCCCAGTAGGGATATTAAGAGACGTTATCCTCGGAGATGTTTGAAACTCGCTTGCAGAAGGCTGTGGGCAACCCTCTCTAACTCTGAGGTAGGCCCTTTGAGCGGGGACTGGACCAGATGGCTCCAGCTGTGCCTCCCAAGCTGAGTTATTCTGTCATTCCATGACAAAATGAGCCATACCAAACCAAATACATATAGCTGAAGTTTGTGTTGGTCTTCCATTGCATTTACTGATTTCAAGAATGTCTTTGGGAAAAAGTGGGCCACAAATTAGTTTTCCCATAAAACTGGGTATTTTCTGTCTGGCACGAATATTACTCATATCTTTGCTTTTAGATATGTGACAATAAGAGGGATGTTTAGCAATTTTAAATTAACCTCATAGAAGCACTTTGTATTAAAGCACTTTATTTTCTGATCTGGTTCTTCATAAACACTATAAAATATTGAAGCAGAAGAGGACCACTGAGTCAAAAGGAAATAATGCAATATGTTGAAATATGAAAATAACGCTGGAATCAAAGATGATCCCAGTGTGTCCCATAGCCTACAGTCTGCAAGATTGCAAATGCCACTGAACAGGTCGGCTGTAAAGCAGTCCTGTTTAACAGCACTTTGTTGCAAAGGTAGCCCTCACCGCTGCAGAACTGGGAATACCGCCCCGCAGCATTGGATCGTTTGGCTTTCAGAGCTCTGTTCAGTTTTCATTCAAAAGCCATTTCAAATTCCACCAAATTCACTGCCATGGGTTCGGTATCCAAGTAGGCAAAAAAAATCTCGTTTCTAATTTTGTAAAGGATGGAGGCTTAATTCACTGACTTTAAGTGATGAGGTTAAAAACATAGCTAAGATTTTTTGATGGAGGGATGGAAAAGGGACCTTTCTTTTTATATTCCTCTAATTCTTTCTGAAAGTATGAGCTTCCCCTTACACGTCTAAAATTGCTCCTGGAAACTAATTTCAATTTTTCCACTTGCATGAAAAAACCTGTCCTTAGAATCTTTTTTACCACGTTTTTGTTCCGTGTAACTTCCCATGTCTTGAGTTTTTCCATTCAGGAGAAACTGAGGGATCATTTTGGCAATTATTATTTCCTCATAACTATAAAGCCTCATCCACCACATCTTACCGTCTCATGTGTAACGGGGATAAGCTCAAATGAGCTCACTGTATTAATATTTTTAGTCTCGATCTGCATATTTTGCCCTGTTTCTTTGGTGATGTGAAGCAAATTTACGTTATAATGACCACACAGTCTCACCTTTCCTTGTGTACCTTTATTACAAGATAGAATATTTGTTTTGAAACACGTAACAAAAAAAGATGCACGTATTTCCAGGACAAATGACATTACTACTGTAGCTCTACAACATGGCTTATGGTTGTAATACTGCAAGTGAGCAGAAAAAATGATTTTGTTTATAGCCACCCAACCAGAATTGACATGTTCTTCTGACTTATTGATGTCAGACTTGCAAATGAACAGCTCACCAAAGTCACATTTCTTGGGAGGTTTGGGGTATTTTTACTCCGGCTTGTAAATGGAGTCCTCTGATTTCTTTTGATCTCGTTACTTTTTGGGTTCTGTTTCTTGCTGGCAAAACTGAAATAAAAATATCCTAGATGTTCCTGGGCAGTTGGAAAGGACTGTGCTGAGTTTGGTTATGAAACAGGAGAAGGTTCAAGAATTTAGAGCCTGTTGTTTTATTTGAATGAATCAAGCTCAAGAACTCCAATAGGCTGTAATTTTTACCTGGCATAAAAAGGAGCATTATTACCCTGATTATCCTGGCTTCTCCCTGGGAGCCAGTCTGCTGCTTTCTGCAAGCAAGGACGACTTAAGCAGAGGCTTTAGGCCTTTTTCTTAATAATTTCCCCTTTGAATCTTTATTGCAGGCTTGGTAGGCTACCTTTATTTGCATTTAGCTGCCTTTGCCATCTACTTGCTACTTAAAAGATCGAAATCTTTCTGTGAGATGCCGGAGTTGTTGATCCTGCTGCATGGATTAGCCGTTTAAAAGTGTGTTCTTGGCTGTGCAGGTTCACGTATCGTATCCATTTCTCTAACATTAGGAACACCACCCATTGACAGCAGGCCTCATCAACAAGTACAGTCAGAAAATGGCCAGGAATGTCAAATATTTATCCCTTTTAAAAAATTTAATATGTTCTCCTGGGGCCTGATTACAGAATTTTTTAATGCTTACAAATTTCTTCAGTGCAACAGTACTAGTTTGTTTCCAAGGAAACAAATGTACTTATACTGCACTGCACACATTCTTAATCATTAAATTCTATAATCTCCCTGCCTCGTTCTTTCTTTTTCTCTCTCTCCCTCTCTCTTTGAATGGGTAACTTCTAAATTATTTTTTTTTTTTTTTTTTTTTTTTTACTGGGGTCCCCAGATACAATTTAAATGCAGGTAAATTCTCAAATATGTTCTCAACAAAGAATTCTTTCACATTAATTTAAAAAAAAACCCTAATTGTCAAGAGTTTTCTTGAAATCATCTTAATCAAGATAAATATGTATTCTTTATTCTTTAATTTGCAAATTTATATTTCTGAAGCAGATCTTTAGTGTGGCTTGATGTGAAATGTCTGGGTACAAGTGATATTTAAAAATCAATCTTAAATGTATATATTTTTTTTTATTCAGGCTCTGCAGATTATGTATGTTTATGCAACACTGAAGAGGAAAAAGTGCAAGAGCCTATATTGTACATTACAGATATACGTATTGACATATAAGTTACTGACTTTGAATTTTTCATTCAAAATATTCTAAATATTAACTGAGAACTAATAGGAACTCACTGGAGGGATGACACATTTTTAAAGTGACATTTTAGCATTCAAACCATTCATATTCTTCAATGTGAATGTAATTTTTATCTAAATGATTTCAGAGGAAAATTGATTCATTTGACTATAGTGCTCCTAAGACCAGTGGGAAGCTCATCATCTTAATATTGAATCTGTAAATCCTTTCCACTAGGGATGATTAACAGCTTTGTCAAGTGTTTATTTTACTTTAAGAAGAATATGTAATTTCCTGGCATAACTCAGACAGATTTCAGTCTATTTCTTCTTTTGCATGTCACATTCATGCTGTAGGTTAGCATGATCTAGCCTACCTCTATTAGACTTCTATTTTGAGCAGTAAAAGGATAGCCTAATAAGTTTTCATAGTTTAATGAGCATACATCAGTTTGCCTTATGATTCATTTATACTTGATAAATAAAAAACCCTCAGCAGTCCTGATAAGGAGTAATAACGGGGAATTACTTCCAGATGGCACTTTTGCTATACTACACGTGTGGTCTGAGCTGCCCGTGGGATACAAACCCTGTATTAACGCAGCGATGTGCTGCTCACGTGACTGCTATCTGGAAAGTGGTGGTGAACCCTTCTTAGCGGCAGGACAAGGACAGGCAGAGGGTTACGTGGAAGTATTTAGCTGTGCAGTGACATTTACATGCTCAGCTTTGCACGGGGAGTCCAGGGGCAGGCGTAAACAAAAGAGAATGCGAAAGACAATGTCCTATATACAGCTGTATTGTTGTGGTTTAATTGCGATGTCTTAGTTGGACTATCTGATCATCTACAGATTCTTAATCATATACTGTGTCAGGCTATAAAAGGTTATTATATGATGCACAACTGCAAAAAAAAAAAATTACACTTGTGTAATTTCCTATGTCTAAGGATCTAAGTAGGACATATATCAATAACATTGGTTTTGGGAGCTTTTGTTTGTCATCTTTTCCTTCTTTAGCTGCTCACATATACCTGTTTTTGGCCACAGCTTCAGTGCTGCAGAAGATGCTATATAATGGAGGAAGTGAGAAAAAGGTGTATCAAGAGATTCCAATAAAGGTTACAAATCTGAATTATTGTCACTTGTACAAGAAAGGAGAAAATTCTATCCTTGTGCTGCTGTTTGTCCAGCCAAATCTCAGCTTTTTTAAGGGGTGAGGTGGGAAATGTGCATGAACGGTTTAACTTTACAGTGGCCAGTAATGAGCTGCGTATGGTTTGAACCTTCTTGTGCAGATCAGCAAAGTAACAGGCTTCAGGGGGCGGAGGGGTGGAGGAGAAAAAGTTTGCTAGAATCCATAGGTTTCTCTTCCAAGATGAGATTAATTACAGCTGAAACCATCGGTGAATGCTCCTGCTTTAAGAATAAATGTTGTGAGCATGAGTGCCTTCAAAACAGGAGTGACACAAATCTATTCTGCTGCTGAAACGGTATCATCCAGTTTTGTTTGGTTTTGGTGTTTTTGCAGAAAGTGCTATGTGCTCTTTTCTCTCCAATTTCCTGCTCAAAGTCTAAAATAGAAATTGCAGATTAGAAAATCCTTTGAGAATGGGGTTCAGCAAGTGAAACTGTTTGAAGGTAAGTTTCATACTAGTTTGACTGAATTTAATGAGCCATTGTTAGGAGCCAAGCAAGCAAGTATTCTAGTGAGGCAGGAGGTATACACAAGCTGTCTTTTTAAGAAACCATTGTAAATCTGATAACAAAGAGAGCCTGACTTTCTCCTTGAATTACCATGTTGACAAAAAGTATACTGCATGCACTGATAGCAAATGAGATACGTTCTGCTAGTAAAGAAAATTAGACCTTAAATTTAACTCTATAAAGCCTAATGTCTAGGGCAAGGGAAAAGCCAGAGTCATGCTGAAAAGCAAGCTGTTGCATCGGTGTAGAGTGAAAAACAGGCTGTGTATCGCTCCCTGTTCTGAAACAGAACATTTTGTGCAACTTTGCTGTATGATTAACAAATTGATTTTAACAGAAACGAAAAAGCACGAGGAGAAAAAAGAAAAAAAAAAAACCACCAGCACAAAATCCCACAACGTAGCAAGCTGTGTCTTTAACCAGTAGGGATTAAACAGTTCACTTTGTTACCTAGGAGGCATCAAGGTAAAGGTCTCCGGTTCTGAGGGGCTGTGCTCACTCAGTGCTTGCTAACCTTGGGCTGGCTGCTTACAACGTGTATCTCTTCTTTAGCCTGAAAAGGGTTTTTTAATATTTAAAATTATTAGTTTATAGTATCCATGTAATTTCTTCAGCCATAGGGCTTTAATTTCTTTGATGTGCATCTCTGTTCCAGCTGGTACTCCTACCACTCCTGCTGTCTCTTAGCCCTAAGTAAGGTTTCTCTCTTTGTTAAAGCTGGTGCCACTGATTTGTCTTCAGCTCTGAAAAGGGCTTTTATCCATTTTAAAAGTGATGCTGCTGAGACAGCTTTCTTTTGCCCTGAGAAGAAGATTATTTTATTCATATTTGGTGGTTGGTTTATTCTTTTCTCTATTTTTTTCTCTTCTTTTCTTTGAAAAGTATCTTTTACAGAGACGTGTGTTTCTCTCAGGTTGTCTATGGGGTTCCTGTTACGCTGTGTTCATTCCCAGCCAAAGTGTTTGGAGGGGAAAAGAACAGATTTCCCCTCTTTGTGGCAGCTCAGCTCTCCCCATCCCACTGGCGGCCGCACGCAGCATTGCCCTAAAGAGGATCTTGGCTGCACCAGGGCGGAAGACAAAACCAGAGTTTTCTCATTCAGGATCTTTAGTCAGGGAAGATTAGCCTGGACCTTTCCCCTTAAACTATTCAAACTATGTTTCCTCCATACATGTACTGGAGCCAGTAATTTCCTTGTGAATCTAGCTCATAATTTGTTATTTAAAGTAAATACATTGAGTTTATTTGTGGCTTCCTGGACCTGCCTTGATAGACTGTTTTCCCCCCTTTAATGTTAATCATCTATTCTATACTTGATAGTATACAATTTTTTCTGGAAATGCATTTAAAATGAAAATGTTCTAAATTATCTTTAAAGTGGTAGCTAAAGACTTATTTTGAAGTCATCTGGTCTTGTTGGCTAACTTAGGTTGTTGGAACACACCAGAAACATTTATTTTATGTAACACCTTTTATGTAGACAAATCCTAAAGTAATTTATATTAATCTTAATAAAAAATAACATATATCAGATACCTGGAATCTAGTAAAATCCAACAGAGTCAAATTAAAAAATCTTATAAAAAGACTGCAGATCACTCTTAAAAATAGAAACAGACTCTGAATATGGAAATGCTGATCAGGAGGCCCCAGAGAATGGACACAAAAGGGAAGACATTTTTTCCCACAGAATCCTAAAATACCTGCAGCAATTCAGAATCTATTGTAAAACAACCCAAAAAAAACCCCCAAAAACCACACACACACCCCCAACCCAACAGTTTATTTACTGTTAAAAGTAGCAAGTCATTCCATCAAAGACAAAATTAACTTGTAACTTGGTATAACTGAAGATCCTGCTGCCGTCTACACCCTGAGAAAGAGTTTCAGCCTTTTAACAGTTTTCTTTTTGGAGTCAGTCAAAATTATGAACGATCTGGAATATCTCATATTGCCTGCAGACTAGACAAAATGCTCTTATGCAGGCCAGCAAATAAAGCTTTACACTAATCAAATGCTCTGCTGAATAAAATATGAGCATGTTATTTTGCATAATAAATAGCAAGCCAAAATATAAATTGAATAGTAGTACTAATAAATATATAAGGTCATCTAAAGCTGTTATTCAGGAACAAAAATTTCTAACTTCATCGATTATGTACGTACATGTGTGTGCAGGTATGAGTGTGCATGAGGGTGTGTAAAGGCAGAGGTGAAATGGATCAATAGATGATGTTTTTTCTCTACCATTTTTTTTTTCTTCTCTCTCTTTGGATCACTAAGTTATACCGGCAAAACAAGAACCTTTGGCAGTATTTTTTTCTTTCCATCCTGATATCTTGCTCCAAATGGAACAAGGTTGGGTGGTTCTATTTATTCCCCCCCCCAGTTAGGAGTAAGTCTCTACTGTCTATAACGTGAGGATGATGGGAAGCAATTCCTTTCGGTAACGGCAGGGTCTCTTAATACAGAAAGAACGATAAAATAAATTCTTCTTTTCTTGCCTTGAAAAGCCCAAACTTTACATTCAGTTTCTGCTTTCCTGAAACAAAATAGATGCTCTATGCATTGATATAAAACCATTTAAACTATTTCATTTGTGGTTGCTGAGAGCCTGGCCCCTGTGTCTGCACGTAGGCGAAAGGAGACCACAGGACGTCGGGTGGTTGCCCAGAGCATCATCGCCCAGGCGCCTGTGCTCCCTGGCTGGGCACGTGTCTGTACACTTTGGGGAAGCTTTCTCCCCATCAGGGAGAAAAGGGGAAATATTTCATATTTTAAAACGTTCAGATTATCAATGAAAGAAGAGACTTTCAAGGAAAAACAGGCCTATTGCCATAATGGAAGCCTCTTATGTATATATAACAAAAAAAGCAATCAAGGCAAGGCATTTTTAACCAGTTCTAGCATACATTTTCAAGTATACATGTCCTTTCTTTCCTTTCTAAGTGCAGAGCTATATGAAGATATTTAAGCAGCCCAGTGTTATACTGGACTTTAAATTCTGACTAAAGGAGGCAGAAAAGATTCGCAGAACCCCTGCCATAAAGCATGACAGCAATTGAAACAAACGCAAATAAGGATTAAATCCTTTTTTAAAACAGATTTGGGGAAGTCATGTGTCACCTGTCACCACTGGCTACCACCAAAGCAGTAACAAATTTCTGAAGATGTCAGCAAATCTTCAATTACCTCATTTCCTCTTCTCTTTTTTTTTTTTCTCAATCATGGGAGAGCATATGCTTATTTTTGGAACAAATATCAGGAAACTGCTTTGGCTCTTCTCTTTGCTTTCATTTTCTGCTCTAAGGCTACGGTGAAGTAACATGACTGGAATGTGGGGTACAAGGATTTGTAGGGTAGCACACAGTTTGTCCTCATGCAAGAATGAAGCTCTCAGCAGGACAAGTGTCCAATTTTCAGGGATGGAGGGAGCAGAGCAAGTAAGGAGTGAACTTGTTGAAGGGTTCCCAAGTTTATTCTCAAGAAAGGATACCCACTGACACCCACAAGACATGTAAACTCGTAATAGGAAGTTTATCTTTTATTCTTCTCTTTTTTTCTTTCCCACAAAGCCAGGCAATGTCCAAGACCATTTACTGTTAGTTGTCAATAAATCTGGGGTCATGTTTTTCCTAAACCTACAGATAATGCTTTCAATTACAGCTTTACATTTTCCTCTTTGATAACCACCACCACTGCCTTCCCCTCTTCATCAGGATACTTATTCCTTCCATATCTCCCATTAGAAGAAAAAAACAAAAGCCGCCTGAGATTGTTTTTCCTCCTATTAACTCCTGATGCAACAAGCTTAACCTTCTCCCAGTTTTTCGCCATGAATGTCCATCAGGGTGTTCAGGGGAACACCCTTGCCCATCCTTCTATCAGTGTCTTGGATACCTATGGATAATTTTGCATCCAAATCCCAGACTGTCCAATTTTCTGCTTAGAATCCATGATTCACAGTGCTAAACATCTCATTTTCCATATATATATATATATTTATTCATCTAAGCTACACTGCATGCAGAGAAGCCCAGTGACCGTTTTGCTATTTAACACGTTTTTTTAAGAAATCATTCTCAGAATTTACACTTCAGGGTTATACACCTCAAGTGTTACCTGAGTGTTTCAAGCTTCCGTAAGCATCTTCCTGAACCTGTTCCTCAGTCTGTAGATTAATAGGAAAATTTGCCATGCTGGCAAATACAGCAAAACTAATGGAAACAAATAACCCATCTGCATAACAACCATTTTCTAAATTTGAGGTTCCTTTTTCCGTAAAATGTTAATAATAGTTGAGGAAATTTATAAAAGATGTTACCTATTTGTAGGTAATTTGTTAATAGAAAACAAGGTCCATATTTGCCATCTAATTTATTCTCAATTAATAGCTCAAGCATGTCTTTTTATGTTTTTGACCTCTAGCTATGCTAAAAAAGAATAACAAATAAATCTTAGTAAAGGAAAGGACTCGTATTCACATTTCTGCTGAATATGTTTTCCCTGAAAACTTCTTGTCCTGCCTACTGGTGTTAGATAACACCACATTTTATTAAAGATCCATGAAGTGTTTTTGAAGATGTTACATAGCATTTTTTTTTTTTTAGACAGTAAGTTTTACAAAAATCCTCTTGGCTTTGCGTAGGTGATAACAGGAAAGAAACATAATGAGATAAAACCTCTTCTTTCAGGTTTTTTAATTGAGGAACAAATTATTTCATAGTTTCTCATTAGTTATTCCCACGGATTCTAATGACAAGGTGCCAACTTTCACACTTTAAACAGGTTAATTAATCAGGTAGCAATGAAATTGGGTGATACCTGCATGTTGGTATGCCATAGCTCCTAATAATGTGCTTAAACGTCTGTAAACCTGAAAGGATATTTGCCGCTTCCACTCTTCTCACCACTGCATAAATAAATAAATGCTTGCTAGCTAATAGGCAGACTGTTTTTAAAGTTACACTTCTGTTACCATTATTGCTTATGTCACATAAAATAGTTGTTGATATTTCTGCTCTTTTTAAGAGTATAAAGGGACACCAAGAAAGCTGGAAGACCTCACAACTGAAGTGTTTATTTTGCTTCTATCCACTGGCCATATGTGTTAAATATTTTAATGCTATTTCTTTCTTATGGAGAAAAAAGAAATAAAAAAATTGCACTTTCGTGAACTTCTAGGTTAAAATCAATGCAAGAATCCAAGCAAGTAGGAAGAACCAAGGTTAACAAATTAGCATGTGTGCACAAGAAAGCAAACACATTTGGAAAAGAAAAGAAAAAAAGCCCAAACCCAACAATGTAACAAAAATTCAAGTTTCAGGCTTCCCAAAAGCAAATATAAATAGCTGTGTGAAATACCTAATCTAAGAAATACCTTAATAATCTTTCAAAGAATCCCAAAAAATTATCCTTCGCTAGAAGAGTGGCTTATAGCCAGTTGTGTTGGAAGGGATATAAAGAAATGGTTGAATTTGTTTTTTGTATTTGAAGTTTTAAGACACAGGTGTTTCAATTATTTATGACAAATAAAATATTCCACAAATTTTATGTTCTTTCTGGCTTTGATTTGCTCACACAGCTATTCTGATTTCTAGGAATCTATTTATTATTTTTAAATATTTACTGGATATTTTATACAGACGAGCATTGGATTTATTTGTGTACTGATCTTTTCTACCAGTCATTGTTTATAATACACAATTTGTCATCAAAATCACATGAGTATTGTATTCATTCCCTTACTGGATATTTGACTGTTTTTAAAATGGGAAATAACAAGGATGGCAAGTGAATGAAGAATAACAAATAAAGTCCTTCCTCATATGAATTTTTGAACAAATAAACATTTGGGCCAAACTTAAAAGGTCTTGCAAATATTTGTATGAATAAACCAGTCAGGGCTCAACTGAACACTTGCAGAGAGCAAATAACATGACCCCACAGACAACAGCAAAACAAATTTCCAAGACATATTTGTAGAAGTAATTTTCAACAAGTATTTTGGATTGTTTGACCACATATGTCCCAGTGTTTACTGGCAGCGCACAGGCTACTGAGCTTGAGGGCACCATCCTAGCAAATGAGTTTAAATAGGAACTAAATTAATGGAATCAATGTTATTTAGTTATGGTTTTTTTTTTTTTTTAAACAACCTTTTTTTCCAGGTTAATTTCTGAGATGTTTTTTGTAAGCTTAATAAATTTCAGCAAAATTCTGTTGACTGATGAAAACTCTGCTATAGAAAACATCAGTAAATTTCTTTACTTGCTCTAGTGCACTCTTCTAATAACTTTATGCTTCTTTTTATATTTATTTGTTTGGAGGAGGATTGCTTCTTTTCTTGCTTTTAACTGGTGGGATTGTCAGTTGGGAACAATTTTCTTTCCTGGTTCTATTATAGCTGAAAGTACAAGGAAGTCAAGAAGTAATCGATAAATGCAGAGAGTAAATGATAGCTTATCCAACAAAAATGAAACTTAAGTTCTCAGGACTAGGTGGTCTAAAAAGATTAAACTTCACTCTGCTGGGGTATGTTGAATAATGATTCAACAACCAGCGCATCTCAGCCCTGCATCTCCCCCTCTTTTTATTTTACACATTACAATTACCAGCCATGATCTTCATTCATGACTTATTGTGGGCGACAGGCCATAATCCTCATTCATGACCAGCTATAACACAAAAAAAACCCAAACCAACCCAATACGCAAAACAAAAGCCCTTCATGCTACTTAGAGAGAACATGACATTATGCAGCTTCCCTCATTCTAAGAGCAGCACGGAGATACAACAAATGCCACAGCAGAGATGCTTTTAAAGCATTTGTTTAAAAAAGATGCAGCTTCCCTAAGTTGTTGTGAGGAAGAGAAAAAACCAGGATGGAATTGCAAACATGTATATCATTACTGCAACTGCATTCCATTTATTTTCCTTTGCAAAATAAATTACATAAATGGGGTTTGTATTGTTAGCTATTCTTCATCCAGAGATTGGGATAATTAGGTTTCAAATACAGTGATGTTTTAAAACACATTTAATTTAGTAAAATTGGTAAGGAAGCTACAGCAATTAAAAATAAAGGACAAAAGTTTTCTTTTGCCTTCCTGGGTAATTTGGGGTGAATTTAGACTATGGCATTAGAAGTACAAAAGGTAACTAAAAATGCCATTAAATGAAATGTTCCAAGTCCAAGCAATTTCCTTCTTAACAGAAAGTAAAATGCAAACAGAGATTACTAAAACCCTGCTGTGTTTAATTTAAGTGTATGTAAGCCTTTTACTCACAGTTATTTTGTCTGGAGATAATCATGTAGATCCTCAGTGGTCAGAGCTGTGAAGCGTGTGTTGTCAAAAGTTGCTCACTCTTTGATTCCCCCTCGCTTCTGTCAGCCATGGTTCACATCATGCAAGCTCAGCTCATTCATCTTCTGACAGGGTGGGATTCTCCCATTTCTGTCTCCATCAATTTGTTCCTGTCGCCTCTGGATTTCTTGCAGAAATACCAAAAAAGTGTGTGAGTTGTGTGTAAATTATTATTATTTGTATGGTTAACAGTACCATACCGTCGGCATGGAGCATATTATCTCTTAGGGCACGGCAGCAACAGGCAGGGGTAGGATTTGAAACGAAAGGGAGAATTCGGCATCTACTGTAGATGCATTATTCTGCAGAAATGAAAGAGTTGGAGATGGGTTAGATACAGAGCCACACAGTGACAAAGGCTGTGTTCTGGAGAGGTTTGAAATGGACATCTGAGAAGCAATTGCATGTGGCAAGAAATTAGGGGCTGGCACCTAAATGTAGTCCTCTCTAGGGCAAGGAAGTCAATGGGGAGTTTTGCCCTCAAAAAGTGGTGCCGAGTGGGACGTTTTCTTTGTCACATATGTTGTGTATTGATGTTTTGTATTGGTACCTTGTATCTGGTGTAAAAGTTCTCCATGAGGAGTGAGGGCTTTTTGTTGCCCGGTGCTGGAAACATCTTGATTCTTAGCGAAGTGTTCAGATGTAGAGGCTGTTTAGACAGTCACTGTTGCTTCCTTAGGGAGCAGAAATTGCATTTAATGCGATCCAGTGGAAGCAGAGTGGATGCAAAACGGTTTACATTTGCCAGTCGTAGTGTGTTGAATAATTACAGCTGCCACCATCTGGGGATGAGCCAAAAGCTTTGATGCATCGAAGGCCCGTGTGCTCCTCCACTGGCAAAGGCAAACCTGCAGTCCCCCAGAGGTCAGGATTCAGACAAAGCAAAACAAAACTGGGAGATGAAACAGCAGCATCACTGCCAGCACTGACAGCCTGCTGCCAGGGTGTCCCATTCTGCGACCTTAGGTGGTACCTCAGACCCATCAGCTAAGAATCATCTCAACCCCATCAGCTGCCTTTGGCTTGCCCCATTGTGCTCCTGTTGCCCTTCATTTTAAGTGTGTGCCACTGCTCTAGCTGCACATGGTTTGCACAGCTAGGCACAAAATGTAGCAGGCTCTTAGGAGCTCGGCTCCTGCGAGCCTGGAATCAAAACACGGTGCACCCAGTGATGGTCAAGCAAGTCATTCTCCAACATACATTTGCATCTCATATTCCTTCACTCGCACAAAGCATGTTGTACCCTCTTGTACAGATCATCAAGAAAGTGAAACACAAGTTACTCAGCTGCGCTAGCGATATTTCATAACAGCAAATGAAGTGTACTGAAAGAGTGCTGTATGTGTTTATTTCCACTCATATCTCCACTATGCTAGTTTTGCAAACAGAAAAGGAGGAAACTTTCGGTGTCTCACTAGTTCAGCCTTTGCAGAGGGATGGAGGTCTGGTGCAGGGAGGGAGCTGTCTTGTCCCCCACTGCAGTTATAAAACAAGTCATGGTGGTATCAGCATATGACATGGTATGAGTGCAGTTGGTTTTGCAGCTGTGTAATGTTTGTGCTGTCCATTGTAGCTTCATATAGGGATCACGGAGATCTTTGGCAAAGGCAATATCCATGACTACTGTCATACTGGGGGACATGGACCTCCAAGTGAGGTGCGAGATCAGCATCTCTTCTGGTGCTCCTCACTTAGATCTTGAACCAGATGAAGATTTAGTTGCCAGTCTCCCCTTCCTGAGCCACAGGGCATGTGGAGAAAGTCAGCTGGGGGGAAGCATGATCTTCCCACAGTCCTGGACTCTTTCCTTCTACTGAGGCTGGACATCTTTCCTGAGCAAAGCTTCATTTAAAGAAAATGTTACTTTCTGTGTGATTATTTTCTGGTTTGGATTTGTGTGTGTTTGTTTTGGTTTTTTCTGTTGAACATGATGATGCTCTTTTTTTGCTTATAGGCTATTTCTTTGATCTCAAGCTCAATTTATTCCCACCAAAAAAAAAAAAAAATCACATCTCCAACCCTCCAGAAACAAACAAAAAAAGGTGTTTCCCTTCATCATCTGGGCAGGAAAACACAAAGATGAGCATGATGTTAAATAAGTTTTTTATATCTCCTTAGATTTCTCTGTTGTCCTTGGCACAGTGAGTGAAGTAGCTCTGAAACATCTAGTTCTTTTAATATGAGAGTAACTACAGAGAGAATGATGGCAATTACCCCTCTGCGGGGAAGAACCTCTACTGGGAGGTACCAAGAGCCCTGTTCTGACTCTGCTTTTCTTTATTGTGCTCTGGGAAATTGAATATGAATCTGCTGGATGTAATGCACAGTCTACATCTCTCTTTCACCTGGCCTGACTTTTGCAGCTCAATGCCATGCCACTATCCCTTGCTGAGAGACACAGCTGAGAAAAAGAGGAAAAGGGAGGGAGGGGAAGGCATTTTTATACAAATAGAAAATAATAACAAGATCAGTATTAGATTAATTGGTTGTAATGCAATCCTGAATAGGACAACTATTTTTTTCTACTGCAAGTATTGAGACGGGGGTTTTGCCTTGGCTTTGTATGGCAAAGGGTAGCTGGCCTGCTCTAGGTCTTCCACAAGCTCCACCATCCTTTGGACAGGAGATTTGTCTCAGTTACAGTCGTTTGTCCTGTAGTAATCCATCTGACAGCAAAACTGAGCAGAAACATCGCGTCTATAACACACCATCTCCCTGGCAGGAGGAGACACACTGAACATATGCAATAACTGTTTGTTAACTAAGGAGGTATCAGAATTCAATGTGAAATCTGTCAGGGAACTCTAATGTCTTAATATCAGCGACATCCTGTAGAAAGATGATTTTATCAGCAGTACAAAATCCTATTGATCTAGCTGCCATGAACAAGTGCTGGTTTGGGGTTTTTTGTGCAGGGGGAAGGACAGGCAAGTAAAATAGTTCCATTCTTTGATGAAACATTATCATTGTGGTTATGAACAGGGAAGATTTCTGTGCCTGTGCTGGTATATTGTCATGATAATTTTGCAGGGAAGAGTTTCAGTGTGTGTTAATGAAAAGGAAATGCATTTCTGGCCAATTAAGAAGAAATTATAAATGGGATGGAAGTATATAGAATAAGTCCTTTGCCAATCCTTTAATATTAAATAGAATACTATTTGGGGAGAAATTATTTTATATGGAGCAACCTCTGTGTTATTATTTTTGTGTATGCATGATGGTCGTCTTAAGTCTGCCTCTAGATTTTCGTGATATATTTTATTTTGTAGAGATCTGACAGAAAAGCTAGTATCTGAATTCAATTATCTGCTAGAGAATGCAAGCCACTTTTGTGTTTCAGGAAGGCTTTGGATTGCTATCAAGATATGTTCTAACCATAAACTACTAGGTTACCAAAAAACTAAACTTGGAGAGTTAAAGCTTAAGGTTAGGAAATGATCACAAGTACCAGTGACTACCTTTAATCATAGCCTAGTTTGCCAAGAAGAATTTCTTGGTATAATGTCTTTCCTTCTGTACCGAATTATAGAAGATTATAGGCTCTTTTACTTCAGGAAAGTCTTGTTATTTCCCAATATAAAATGTCATTATCTACCTGATAAGTATTGTCTGCATGAAAATCCAAATGCTGTATTGCAACAATATTGGTTTGATTAGATCATATATCATTAGACATGTTAGGCTTTTTTCTGTTAACTTAAAAAAAAAAGAAGAAAACAAACCCAAAAAACAAGACAACCCTGTTTACAATTCTGGAAATGAGGTTTTATGGAATGATATGAATTATGGTTACGTGCAGACACTTGGAATAAAACTGTTTCCGAGGAACTAAAGGAAAAGTTGCAGTATTTGAAGTTTGTAAAAAGGTCCCATTTGGAATTAAAACAATCCTTTCTCTGCCTCCCACCCGCCCCCTTGGTGTCCCATTGGCACTGGGAAATTCCTTATGATGGTGGAAGTCAGAACAATGAGTAGTTGCTTGTGGTAGGGAAATCTAGCAGATGCACTGTGAAGAACTTACTTCTCTTTAATTAAAATGGGGATTAGAATCAGCTTCTGGATGCTTCAGAAATCACCTTTTCTCTCTCTCAGAAACAGATCTCTCACCCCCTCATCATATTCTTAGATACGTAGGGCTCAGGATAACTGAGACTTCTAATATTCTCATAGCTAGTTAAGTTTATACTGAATTCTGCTTCTTTCCAGATATTTCTTGTCAAAATAGTCTTTGTCAGTCTTCAAATATCTCTTTGCTCAAATTGCCATTTTCTGAATCAGAGAATTGCTTGGATCACTGTTGAATAGCTAGTTAAATTGCTCATTATGAACAATTTTCTGGTAAATGTTTTTTTTTTTTTTTTCTGTTTGGGAACCAATCCTGATTTCTGTGAATGCCCTTGTTATTTTTAGATACTTTACAAACATTATCTGTAGGTGTTCACATGTTTTTCATTTTGACTATTTCCTATTCATCCTTGATTCTTGATGCATGCTATTGGTCTCCTAAGACATCTGATATTTCCCTCTTCTTGATTAGATCATTGAAGCTTTTTTTTAAAGAGGCGAATAATTAATAGTGCTTAGTGAATAATCAAATGAAAAGGCAATTAATGAATAATGCACACCCTGCACAAATTTTCAGACATTGATCATCTGTTAATTTTGTGCAATCTTTTACATTCACATATATTTTCATTCATAAACTCGTCGTCACATATGTATGCAGGGCTTGAATGCTGCTGGCCAATGAATGACAGCAAAGGAAAATCAGCATATTTCTTCCCTAAACAAACAAACAACAAAAAACAAAACCAAAAAACATATAGCTGTTTCATTGTTCCAACTCTTCTTAGGCTTTGGTGACTCAGTTCTTATCATCACCTAAAAGCACGGACTAAAGCAGTATGTTTTACAAAGTGTTACGCAGCCACTGAACATCTCTGTGCTGTACCCAAGTTCCAGGAACTCTGTGGTTACTGGTAGACCTGGGAAACAGCACTGGGATGGAAGCTGCCTGAGAGCCTCCAACTGTGTCTTTAGCTACCAGTTGTCTCCTTTCTTAGATGACTATTTTTGATGGACTGGGTGTCTCTGCTTTCTGACGCACAGAAGCTTTGCAGTTTTGGTGGGTTGTGGTTTTTTTTCCTTTTAATTTCCTCTGATATGCAGCAAGTTGGAGAACTGGAAAGGCTTAAAATCTGTATTAGGCAGATGATGCCATGCAATATTTTTCATAGTTCCTCTTGCAGGATTGGAAGTGTTTAACTTTGCTCACTGGTCTCTCCTCACTCCTCTCTTAGGGAGTCCTCTTAAACAGTGTGGGGCAACTCTCTACCTGGGTTGAAATGTGTCCTCTCATCCACGATTGGTAGAACTACTGCTAAATTTAGGGATGTGGCTACCAAGGGGACAATGATCTCTGCCCAGCCTTTGAGCTCCTGGTACAGTAAGTGCACGGAAAAAGTCACAGTCTCCACAAGCCTAAAATCATCAGTTTCCTGGAAAGGGATCTATCTCCAGATAACTGGTGGGAAATGCTGAGTGAGGAAGTTGTATCCCACTTCTACTCATCCTTCAGCCCCCCTCAGTGTGCACAGTCCTGAACCCTTAAACCACAGCATACACCCTTTTTCAAAGGTTGGACACATGCCTCCATTACTCTGCCTTTTTGAATAGCAGTTCACACCTTAATGAACCTAAAGCCATAAATGGTCAACAACCTCAATTCCCTCCTCTTCTTGTTGAAATTTGGGCACCTCTACCTGGCAAGTGGTCAGAACCCATGGCCCTTTTCAGATGCTGGGAAGAGGCAGCACTGGGCTCTGGCTCCAGCTGCTGGGCAATAGCCGCTGCATTTGTTTTACAGCATTTGATGGGTGTATGAATTCAAATGTATTTTGTGAGGCAACTAATCTTTGTGGAGTCTGTTAGAGGTGAAGCAGATGGGCAAACCAGAGAGGAGAAGGAGCAGTTCCCAGTTCTCCAGCCAGGCTAGATGTACTCAGCTCTGGAAAGCTTGGGCTGGCTCTGGGCTGTGCAACACAGCACTCAGATTGCACCAGGACCCAGGGCACAAACCCTGCCTAAACTCAGTCCCAGAGGTGCTCCAGGTTGAGAAGTCAGCTAAGCATTTGAGGAGCAAAGTTTAGGTTTAGGCATCTGAGTCCAAACTCAGACTTTTGGATAATTTAATGTACCTGACTCTGTATCTTGTTCGGGATGAAAGATGCCATTAAGGTATAAATTAAATCTGTTCTTGCTGGATTTAGCCATTGTTGGGTCTTCTTCCTTCTCATAGCCTGTGAAACCCTCCAGACCTCAAAGAAACTGATACCTGAGAATTCTGTGTAGCAGCAACAGATAAACCTTATTTTTCCCTGCTTCTTTGAGATTCCCATATCTGCTATTTTTGCTGAATATGGTACCAAAAAAAAGACTACTACTTTTTGCTCAAATGAGTTCTAAGACTTTGGAGTAAAGTTGTATATAGCACTCCACTCTTTAATGATTTTATGAAAAGTACAATGCAAAAGTTTAAAATCCAAACAAAACATATTTTTGAACTTCATTAGTTGTGGCTAAACCACATAGCTTTGAACATAAATTATAGTGAATTCTGAATAAACAATTTATAGATTTTTATTTCTCAAGCTTATCTAAATGAGCAATATTTTATTAATGCAATCAAAATAGGATGAATAAGAGAAGTTCAAGAAGTTGAAGTTTGTTGATTTTAACTGAAAATAAAAATAATTTTAGCAATACAAATGCTCTTCGCTCATTTACTTCTGTTGGCCTTATCAATGTGAGTGTATGTACATACATATAAAGTATATACATATGTAGATATGTATACTTTTTTTTTTGCTATTTTAGTTGTAATTCATAACTACTGAGCTACAGTTTATTATAAGGTTACTCAAGACAAACTGTTCCATTTCCTCTATTATCCAAACAGAATGGTTTATGGTCAGCCTGGTCAGGATCAAATTCAAATGGCTTCAGAGTTCAAAGGAATGGTGATGACTCGAGCAAACCATTTTTGTAATCTGTAAATTCCATTTCTACAAAAATAAATTGGCTAGAGTTTGTAATGGGTATGGCAAGATTTTGCAAGGTCAAGAGAAAAGAGTGTGTTATGTGTTTTGACTCTGTCTCAGGACAGACAGTGTGTGTTTGTAAATGGGTTCATGTTACACTGTTTCAGAAGTTTCAAGTTTTGGGGATTTTTTTCCCTTCTTATTGCCTAATGCGTAAATATGCGTGAGTGCATGTAGCTGTGCCACTGCAGTAAGGGTGTAAAATCACTGGTCTGAATACCAACAGTAAT
>NW_010265029.1:2086-8319 GCF_000690775.1 Eurypyga helias | reverse complement strand
TCATATACAGGGAGGAGAAAGAGCTCTATGGAAGCTTTGTATGGTTTGGCTGTTATGTGAACATGCACATGTTCAGGCACTGTGCCTGAGCAACTCAACAAGGGGCCACACCAGCATGAGGAGCTGGGGTGGTAGGGGTTCTTACCTGAAGGGCACCTCTGATCTGTTGCTGTAGGAGCAACTTCGTCTATATTGGTTTGTGCATACAAGTACATTAGTAAAAGCAGCTTTTAGGGCTACCAACAGTTTATTCACATACCTGTCCTACCTGTCTTGCAGATCGTCTCTTCTCTTCTCCGAGTTCATCTCTCCCAACCCATACCCACGTATGCACACATTCTTTTCTATAGGAGAAAAGCAAAAAAGGTCTCATTCCTACTTGTGTAAGCAAAGCTTTAAGTTGTTCTTTCTTCTGTGACTTGTCTCAGACTTGGAATGGTTGGTCTTTCAGATGCTGCTACCTCAGACAGCCACAGAGTAAAAGCACCCTTCACTTTGTCCTGAAAAGATAAAACCAAGATGCTGTAGAGAGAAGACTCTTCTCAGAGACTCTTCTCAAAGACATTCCCAAAGACAAGCCAGAAGGAAGTTCACTGTTGAACAAAATCCCTTCCGAGGCCTGAACAACACTTACAGCCATCCTCACAAGCACGCAGAATTTTTCTCTTTGCATTGTTTTAGGCCACGAGGATTCAAAATACAGTTTTTTAATCTGTACGTGTATCAACTCAGAGGCTAAAAACTTAGGATAAAGGAAGCTGGGCAGAAACAGGTAAAAAGTTGGAAATCGAACATGGAGTCTACTGCTTATTGTGATTAAAAGTACCCTCAAGAGGGGTAATCCTTCCTCCCTCCCTCCCTCCCTGTTGGTGGTGGGTTTGGTTTTGTGTGTTTTGTGTGGTGATTTTTTTTTTTTTTTGTGGGTGTTCATTTGTTTGTTTCTTTTTAACTAAGCATGTTTGGAGTAGAAGTTCTAACTTTTTACAGTAATGTAGGGGTTAGAGTCAAGATGCAGTGTCAGGGCTGGAAATCAGATCCCCACTCCAATACCTAAACATCACATTAATGATCCCCCTCTTCCCTCCCAAAGGACTTGAATTGTGCTGTTTCAGGGGCAGAGCAAGCTGAGCTCTGCAGCTGTGCTCCGTAAATGCAGGGCAAGTGCAGGGGGGAGCAGCTCATCCCTGAAAGCACTGAAGCATTGGCCAGAGAGGTCTGACCCCACAGGCAAACAAACCAAAATGTAGGTTTCCAAAGGATAACCCTGTCAAAAGCATTGACATGTACTGACCATGAATACCTGGATGTTAGGTGCCAGTTTCAAAAGGTAAGAGTGTGGAAGATCAGCATTTTGAACACAGCCTCCCAAAACTTGCTCTTGTCTCACTTGAGGCACCTCTATTCTTCTGTGTGTCTAGCTATAGGAGCATCCCTTTGAGCTTGTCATGTTGATTGATGATTGCTGTTGCAACCTATCACATTCTAGTGGCTATGTTGATATACAATATTCTTCTGAAAGCAAATTAGATATCTTCTTAAGGTGATACTCATTCAGAGAGGTTTTAAAAGCTGCAAAATTGTCACCTACAATATACAGTGATCTTGAACATATTCAGCAGACACTGCTTTATGAACTTAGCACCACTGCATTGCAAATTTTATTATGAAGGTCTACAAACCTGCAAAATTTAAGAAGCCTTACAGTGTTAATATTATCAGAAGTAGTACAAATTAATTCTGTAAGGACTTCAGGCTTGCTTAGAAACCATGTAAGTAGATGAAAGAAGAAAAAGACGTTAACATCTTGAAAAACTACCTTTGAACTAAGAAACTTTAGGACACAGTTGAAAGATAATTTTGATATTTCCAGGATCCAACTACTCATATCCTACTGTAAATAGTAATTATAGCTCTCTTTTAGACACATACTTTTTTCTTAAAAAAAATAAATCAAAAATGCCTTCAGCCCAAGTTATTTTGCATTCCACTGGCAACTTTTGTGCCTGGGGTTTGTCATGCTTAAAATTTCTCAAGATTGGTTAGACGTTACCAAGATTCAGATCCCATAAGCAAGGTACCAACATGTATGGCCTTAGCTAGTACCTATTGAATCTAATGTGAGCTGAGCTAATGGAACTTGACTTATCTCAATTTTTTCATCTTACCACCTAATGACTACATTAGGAATCTGCCCAAGATAAAAAAGTGTGAAATATGCCTTCTAATTTATAATGCAGATTTTTGCATAACAGGATCAAAACTGTTATCCTGTTGTGAATGTAACATCAGAGTAAAATAACAAGCATTTTACCAGTTAACATGCACTCTAATGTGACAAAAGCATTTTTACATTCATTTCCAGAGTGACTATCACCCTAAAAAACTCTGGGGAGATAAATGAAACAAAACAAAACTTTAATCATTTCCATAACAAAAATTAAACAACTGTGGCGTACATAGGGAGGTTTAGAAGTTAGAAGAAAAAGAAAAGGGATAAAGAAAGAAAGATGGCAAAAAAATATACACTAAAATTCAACAAAGACTGTCGTGTCAAGAAAACAATGGTGAAAAATTACTCATTTCTCAGGAGAACAATTGTAATGAGAATGGGAAACTGGTACTGAACCAATTCTCTTCTCAATCTTCAGATCTTAACCATGTGATCCTCTTAGGATGCCAGAATCTAGTTTTCCTAAAGACCTGTATAAGTATGTTCTGTGGAAAACCTATCTACCAGCAGGTGTCTTTTAACTTTATTTTGTCTTGAACATTAAATAAAGATTAGAAGAGTGGCATGAATTAGTTGATAAGTATTAGGAAAGCAGGTGAAAAGCAGGAGGATTGTGTCACAGTAAGGTTTCTAGCTTATCCACAGGCTGCAGCATTTAATTAGGGAGTTGGCCCAATACGACTGTTGGGGAATATAGCTCATTCAAAGCTCATCTTAATAAAAAAATGACCAAAGATTAAATTGTATATATAGAACTTTGAATTTGGGATGCAACATTAAGTCATAATGAGCTTAATGAATTACTTGCATGAAGATCTGCAATGGGTAACTAAAAATATAACCAATGAGTTACAAAGCAAATAGTTTTGCTTGGAGCATCAGGTCATTCTGATTATATCAGGAGAAGGAGTATGGCTCTGCACAGATAATTCTGGGGCATTTTTCCTTGATGAGGCAAATAGATGACAATTTTATTTATCCATATATCCAGCAGAAGGAAAAAGAAAAACCTTGTTATTTTCCTCTTTCTGCAGGCCTTACAGACATTCTTCTCTATCTCCCCATTACATTGACAAGTTGGGTATATTCATTGAGAAAGTGAATCAATAAGGTGGATTTAAACACAATATTTGTTTTGGCTAATAACACAAAAAGCAACTATATTCCATGTAAAACTTGTAATGATTGTTATACCAGAAAACAGGCCTTGGAATATAAACAATATATTAAAAGGAGATGGCAGGACATAAATATATAACTGAAACCATTACTGCCAAGTCTAACAGCGGGATATAGCAGCTTAGTGTACAAATTGGTTCAAACTATAGAAGCGTAATGGTAAGCCTCTTTTATTTTAGGAAGCAGAATATTTTCATTGGGTACTGGATATCTTTGGGTACTTGGATTTGAAAGGACTGAAGAGTTTCAAAACGAGAATAAAATCCATATGTTATGTCACTAAAATAAAAGATGTAAATAACCACGTTTGGATAGCTGTAGTAGTAATCCCGTGATCATTATGGTTCAGCTGTAGAAGCAGGTGAAGGTGAAGGTTTTTTCTGCCCACTGCACTGGCCCTAGCCCAGCAAAAAATTGGTCAGCAAATGTGGCATGCTGACCAGTTTCCAAGAAAACTTGATCGCAATTAGCACATGCAAAGTAGCTGCAACTACAAATAATAGCAGAATGAAGCTTTTCCTTAAAAACACATGTTTAATAAAGACATTTCTGCTCCAACTGCCAATTTGCATAAATACCCTTTATCCTCTGGGGTGTTGCTTCTGCTGGAGAATGGTCAGTGCTGGAGAGCTTCTTGGGTGGGGGTGGGTGTCCTCCTGAATGTGATCAATGAACTCAATTACGACCCCATTCCAGAGACTTTCAGCCTTAGTTTACAATGATACATAGTTGCCGCCATCCCTGACGCTTCTCCCAAAATCTCTTCAATAAATAAGAGGATACCAGAGAGCTCTGACTTTGTTTCTTTTTCTTTTTTTCCCTTCCTTTTTTTTTTTTTTTTTTAACAGCTCTTCTGGGTCCCCAGTTGATTTTCTTCGCAAGGTTAGCTGCTAATACATTCCTAGCACCCATGCATTATTAATGCTCACCGCTCTCCAAGGTGGCAGTGACAAATAGGGAGCAAAATTCACTGACTAGTGGGGAATGTACTTTTTAGTCATGCTTGAATTTTTCAATCCATTCTGCTTGTTGAGGATTTTTCAGTGGAGGTACTGTAGCAAAATATGATTTTTTTTTTTTCCCCAAACCTAAGAAGCACTCTAGTAACCAGTGGAAAGCTTATGAGTCAGGGTTTTTCCCAGGAGGCTTTGAGGGGGAGTAGTGCAAAAAGTACCTTTGATGTTTCCAGTAGCATGGAAGTCATTGTTTTTCCTCCCATGTAGTAAGTGGCAGTTTTGACTGCAAATCGACTATGCATGCAGTCAAGTAAATTATAATATTTTAACTAGGCTGTGCATGCCAGCTGTAGCATTCCCAGAAATAATACCAAGTGTGTATCATGAGAAACATTGATTTTTAATGTGCAGATTTGTTTCTTCAGATATAAAACTCTATTCATTTTGCAATATAAAGAAGCAATCTGTGAAATACATTCTTAGACCGTTATTGGTTACTATAAATCCCACTAGTAGTACTAGCACACTTGTTTAATTCAGAATTACTTCATTTAAAGTATGATTTTGTGCATGTGGTGGAGGTGCTGAAGATTTGGCAAATACCTCTTTAACATAACAAATAGCTGACTGTAAATATTAGGCTAATTCTTCCTAACGTTTAATAGAGGGATAACTCACTGGGCAGAATAATGAATTCTTTGCTAATGGCTGTACATAGGGGATTAACACCTTCATGCAACCATCCAGAAATGCATTAAAAGTATGTATGTGTCTATTTTGGTGATTCTTGATATTTGCCCAGCTCTGAACCATATGCAAACCAATCAGGCAGCTTTGGAGCAAGATCTGCTTTAGGGCTCTGAAGGGCCCAGATATGCAGAGTCAAGGCTAGAGATACACAAGTCCTAAGCTAGAGCCAGTGAAGGCACAATGTAGTGCAGAGTCCACAGCTCAAGTTCTCAGTCGCTCCACAGCCAACTGTGTGCCTTTTTAAGCCAGAAAAACTTATATTTGCTCTGAGCTGTTAGCTCTTTCTCCAAAGTCACAAGCACCATCAGATGGGAAATCATAAAAATAGCTGCTCCTCTTGCAGGTCTTACTGTCCCCTGCTCCAAGATTGTTATGAGAGTATAAGACTGGGATACAAGAGCAACTCAGTAAAATCTGACATGTTCTGCATGTCTTTTTCGCCAGATATGCCACCCTTAAAATTAGAATCTTTTTTTCCCACTGTGATAAATGGAGCATAGGGATTAATCTACCTGTCTGACCATTGCCTCCTCTTTCCTCCTCACCTGCAATCTGCTTTACAGACTGACTTTCCTATCTTCTCTGGTAGCCTAAAACTGGTAGCTGATTTATACACGTAATTAGAATAAAAAGTAGCAAATTGGGAATGACAAGCATATCCAGGGCCCTCTTTGATAGGGTAGCACTCGAGGCTACTTTGGTTTTGAGTTTATCTGAGCCACTGCACCTACACTGAGGTCTGTCTGCAACTGCAAGTTTATGCAAAGGAAAAAGGTTTTATGGTGTAAGTGGGAGCTGGAATTATGTCACTTAAGAGGATACATAGGGAACTGGAGACCAGTAATTTTGAAATAAGAGCAGGGAAGGGGTTATAATTTTTAACACTTATTCACGAAGATGAAAATGAGCTTGGGATGTGAAAAACATGGCATTCTGCTCTTTCTGCACATCAACCTAAACGCAAACACATCTTAATACTTGTCAGAAAGGCTTTTCCCAGCAGGGGATTTCCTTTCCTGGTCCTTAGAAGCAGTCTCCCACATTTCTCAATACATCCTTCACAAAGCTGTGTTTCTCCGATGTTTCCCACTCTCCCAGTTTCCACACGGCCTGTCATC
>NW_010265029.1:0-2055 GCF_000690775.1 Eurypyga helias | reverse complement strand
CCCCCCCTCTTTCCATCCCATGACATCCTGCCAGTGCACGTGGGTAAGACTGTGAGGATGCATCAGGAGACAAAGTACAAGAATGAGAAGAGTAACCCTGAAGGAAGTACTCAATTTTTTTGTATGGTCTTTAGAGGGAGGGGAAATTCCTGTACTTACATGCAAAGCAGTGTGGCTTTACGGTTTTCCCTAGGGCTGGTGCCTCTTTTTCCTTCTGAGAAACTTTCATGTATTCAGGGCAAAACCACTTGCATATTGAAACTCAATTTTGGGACAATAACAGTGCATCCTTTCTCATATTGATCTATAAGAAACAATTAAGAAACGTATAGGAAGAAGAATCATCAGTATTTCAGCGAGTTATGTGTCACTTGAGTTGATAGGGAACACAATATAAGATAAGGAGATGGGAGGAATATGCAAAGTAGAAAGTGAAGATGACAGAGGACGAGTGTCTGGAAATGAGGGGTGATAGCTCAGGGAACACTATATTAGAAAGGGATGGAAGTGTCAGAAAGGAACCAGAGAGCAGCAGATTGGCTTAAAAAAAAAAAGTGTGTTCAGGAGATGTTGATGGAATCCATCCAACATCTGAACGACTCAATGAATAGCAGACTGTTGAAACTAGATGAGACGCTAACTAATTTAGTTCAGGCTGTCAATAATTTAAATCAGAATGTTGCTGTATTCAATGCTAATATGAAGACTCTGATTTCAGAAGCTTAAGGTTTTAAGAAGCCGAAATGAATCTGTGCCATCGTTTTCCAGTTGTCACTGTTCAGAAACTGTTGAAGAAAATATCAATTAAATATTATTGCAGTTTATAATTTTTAATATTTAAAGATTCTGCTTGCATTTTAAAGCTCTGACCTATATAATCTACTTTGAAGGGTGCTGTGTACAGCGGGAAAGGGCACAGTTTAATACCGCAAAAGTGCGGCATTACATGTACAGTTGCTATAACTCCTCTATTCCATAGATTGCTGGTATAAAGGGAAAAAAAATTCAAAGTCCTGTCTTTGGCAAAGCCCCTAGCTGCTCCCTTCCAATCTGCAGTGTCAGAAAACTCAAATACTTAACGAATCCTCTCATGTCTGTTGGCTTCATTTTGCAAACGTCTGTTCAGTTATCATAGATTAAAGGAAAATATTTATTTTTTTAAATATTATACTCATTTTTGAGATATAGCAAATATGAGTTAAAGAGAAATTCAAAGAGGGATTTTCTTCTTTCTTTTTTTTTAAATTGTAATTTATATTGCAGGGATATGAGTAGTGTAACAGCCACAGAAAACAGTTTGTGGATGAGAGATTTTAGGAGGGGAAAAAAAACCCTTTCCCCCAGGATAAATGCCTACCAATAAAGAACAAAAACTACACAGAAAACTTATTTAGGCTCTGGGTTGTGTGAGTAGTAAGCACAGAAAAGTCTGTGTCCAGCAGTGAGCAGAAATTGGAGCATTACCATGCCAGTTCAGCACACATCACAGTGTAACTTTAAGGTGTTGCTCTCAGTACCCTCGTAAGGTATGAATTTTCTCAATAATTCTTCTAAGGCATGAATGTGTTGTATTTCCTTTTATTGTCCATCTAAGATGGATTAAGAAAATGTCAGTAGATATTGCAGAGATATGGCTTATGCCTTAAAATTTCAGAAAGCGAAATACTAGAAGGAGAAAGCACAAACAAGGTGCTAAGGCATAGATGGGTCAGAATACTCTGTGTTTTGTGCTCTTCAGGCCATCGCACACAGCTGGGACCAACCACCCATTCTCCAGACCCACCGTGCTATGACACACGGGGTCGATACCTGAACAGCAGGGCCCCGTTGGGAAATTCTGGTCTCGTGAAGTCGGCTGGGGTTTTACTTACCTTGCAGGGCATTTTTCACTGTCAGGATGGCTCCCGGTCAGATGCCAGGTTTCCCAGCATAAAGCAAGGATCTGAGTGTGCAGCAGGCTCGTTTAGTGTGTGCTAATGTTTCTCTGAGGTGTGTTACATGCACACCGGTGGGGATGAAGCATCTATACAACTATATATATAGTTAAAATTATAT
>NW_010265028.1:0-22346 GCF_000690775.1 Eurypyga helias | reverse complement strand
GTCCCTTTGGCCAGTTTGAGTCAGCCATCCTGGCTGAGAACCCTCACAGCTTCTTGTAGAGAAGAAGCCCAGAACACAGGTATGATATCAGAACTTGAAAAAGTCCTTGATTTGATGTAAACATTCCTTAGCAACAACTAAAACCAACAGTGTGTTATCAATATTTTTCTCAGTAAAAATCCAAAACATAGCCTCATACAAGCTACTGTGAGGAAAACTAACTCTATCCCAGCTAATACCAGCACACTGGGTTTGAAATAAAGAAAAAAGAATCAAGGGATTCCTGTTTTGAAGAGCTACTGTGAAAGAAATGCTGGTCCTTCATGAGACTGAAAGAATATCTGTTGAACTCAAAAAGCCCAGAAAATTGGTTTCTTCAGATTCTTCAAGATCAAATGTGCCACTGACTGAAATTTTGTCATGTGATGAGCAGAAAATTGATGAGTCTGATAATCTTGCAAAAAGTGACATTTTAATTTCATCGTCTTCATTGAAACATAGTCACAATGTTAATTGGTGTTTCTTCTCCAGAGCTTTCAGCAACATTTTAACATCTGCTATATTCAGGAGTTGTTTTTATTCATTTCCAGTATCCAAAACACTGCAGAGATCAATCTGTGCTGTATGACATAAAAACCAACCAAAAGGCAAAAGTTTCAACTTAATCAAAACTTTAAAGTTTACTTTTATATTAATAAAATTTCTTTGAATTGAATAAAATCAGCATTAAAAATAGTGAGTGGAAGGTTTACATTCACTGATTGGCTAATGAAATTGGCAAGGAGTAAAAAAATAGGTAGTGATAAGGGAAGAACTAAGGTTTAGGTCTTGTGAAGTTTCTGACCATCTAAAACATGTATTGAGCAACAGAATGAAAAAAATTGTGACTTTAAAAAATAATAATTATTCAGGTTCATCTGACCATGAAGGTATCATCAGAAACATCACTGACAAAAATACTTTAGTGCCCAATGACCCCAATTCCTACCTAAAATCTATCAATTTTTTTTCCTGTATTCTCTAAAGGGTCTAATCTCTAACATAATATAAAGTGATTTCTTGTGGCAGCCTAGTGGCTAGATTTCTTATATAGCAAGCATGTCATATGGATTCAGATCTTTCCTTCCCGTAACAGCATTCAAAACCAAAAGTAAAGTCTCCCAACTCCTAGAAAGGTGAGTTAGTCAACAAACTATGCAGAAATATTTCAAGAGTAAAGATCCCCTCACCATTCTGAAGCAAAGACTCTGCAGTGAAGAACTCAAGGAAGGAAATGTATAGAGGAGGGAGTGTGGGTCTACATTCTTGTGATCAGCACATTTATGAGAAAAATACAGTGGGTTTGTTCTGACTGTGCATTTTGCGTTTCCAATTAGCTGGCTAAAATATCGAATGACATCTCTTGGAGAACAGATCCAAACCCTGTTCTCTTCACTCCTGATAAAGATCGTATTACTGTATTTCCTAAAGCCCTGTGTATCCAAATTCTTCCCTACAGTGACGCAGCTTCAGAAAGATAGCATGAATGTACCTCTAGCCTGAATAGCAAGTATCATAACACCTAGGGCTTTTTCTGGAAATGCAAATTTCAGTTTAAATTTCCTCTCATTTTTACATTCAAGACCTGACAGAAGGGGCTGGATACCAAATAGAAAGATATTACCTAACGTTAGGAAGGAAAATAACAGTGATATAAGGTTTTATATATATATATATAAAAAAGGCCTTTTCTTATATGATATAACATTTCTTGCTAGCTTGTTCACTGTGTGAGAGTTTTAGGTTACAGTTCTCATACTTAGCCCAATATGTCCAAATTTCATTGGGCATCAACAGGCTTAAAATTTAAATGCTCCAACACCCAACTTATAATCACCTAAGTTTTCCATTAGACTTATTACTACATAAGTCAACAACTACAGTAATGCCAGATGGGTTAATCAGACATTACATCCAGTCTAAAAATCCATACTGTCATCCATACTGTTAACTGTTCCACTACTAATATACCCTGTGCAGAACTCTGTGTCCATGTTGGTAAGGATGTGGTTTGTAAACCCAGGGATTGCAAAACAAGATCAGTGCTGATTTGGCACTACCACTCCTTTGGCCACAAATGCAGCCCAGTAGGAGAGATTTGCAGAGCAAAGCTGTTGGTGCTGAGGACCTGACTTGCACACTGGAGGGTTCAGAGTGACAGCCTGTGGACTTGATGCCTGCAGCAGTGGGAAGTCATTGGGAGGTATTGAGAGTATATCTGGTTAATTTTGCCCAAAAGGGCTCCTATGCAGGGTTTCTGGGACTGCTCTGCAGTGTGAACCAAGGCACAGCAGCTGAGGTGATTTGCATTCTTGTCCCAAACTGAACCATTAATCTCACTCTTGTTATGTGAAAAACCTGGAAAATTGGGGCATTTCAAATCAAAGTCTAAAAGGGTTCTTGGATCTTGAGCCAGCTACAAGAAACCTTGCAGCCATATAAATGCCCTGGGTTGTCTGGTTGCCCCTGCAGGCTCAGCAGCTCTGGCACGGGCCCATGAGAGGCATCCGTCTCTGCAGCAACAGCTGCACACCAGGCCGTACAACCCAGGCTGGATCATCACCTACATCAGACAAACCCTACCATCCCCTTGGCAAGGCCTTTAGTTCCATATTAAGGCACCAGTATTTAAGGACTTACTTTTCACAGGTGGCTTGTATGCCATCCTACGCAGCTATGCTATCAGTATTGTGAACGGACACACAACACTCCAGAGCACACAATGGAGTCAGACCACGTCTTTTCATCTGAAAGTAGGTGCCTATCATCTGGTCACCTGAATCTCTCCTAAGACTATATTCACTGTATCTCCATTGACTGTATCTCAATTGACTGCATCAGAGCATTATAAGCCCATATAATGGTGAAATAAATACTTATCACACACGCACACATCTGTATGAGACACAAAGTTGAGTGTCTTAATTTTGCACTGGATTTGTTTCTTGAAATCAAAACTTGACCATGCTGAAGTTCCCAAAGAGCTTTATAAGCATCAGCAGAGTATTCTTGTTCAAATCATTCACATTAGCATTATTCAGATCAGTATGAACCCTTTAAAAATGCTGAGCCTTTATGAAGGCTGAAGATTTTGAAAGGGCAAATAACTTCAGCAAGAGAATATCAGTGTCTCAGAATAGACTCAAAAAGCTGGCTTCTCTCCACAGTGAAACTAGATTGTTTAATGCTTTGTGCTTAATGCTTATGTTAGTTTTTCATTTACAACATGAATTCAGTTTTATTTCTGGAATAAATATGCTTATGGAGTAAATTTAGATTTTAAGTTTTACAGGATTTCAATAAGATAGTGATTTTTGGAAATGATTGATTTGCAGGGAAATCTGCAGCCATTGACAAATTCTCCGTGTTTGGCTGCTGTTCATTTCTGTCTTGCAGAAGGCCAGGCAGGATGTGGCATTGAGCAACCTGGTCTAGTGGAAGGTGTCCCTGCCCATGGCAGGGGGGTTGGAACTAGATGATCTTTAAGGTCCCTTCCAACCCAAACCATTCTATGATTCTATGATTTCTCCATGTGCTGAGGGACAGATTGTTCCTCTTCACACGCAACAGAGACAAAACTGTGCCTCACAGATGAGGGGCTTGGGTCATTTCACTGTACTTAAATCTCTTGTGTTAGCTTTAGACCTTGTTTCACTCTCTCCGCTTCCTTTTACTTCCTCCTTCTACATCACCCATCCTGGCGAGTGGAGGATGAGATCTCCCAGCTTTGCAGAGGCAAGAGTCCCTCTGTAAAAAGCAAACAAAAATTTTAGAGCTAGTGATGGAAAAGGCTGGAAGACAGTAAGCAAGGACATCTGTGTTTTAAGATGAGCTTAACTGTGGGAGAGTCGAACTTCAACATGATATTATTGGAAATCTAACTGCAGAATGAAGGTGTTTTGTAAAATGTAGCTGATATGGAAGTGTAGCATTTGAAAAGAAAAACTGTTTCAGAAAGAGAAAAAGGAAATGCTTTGGAGATGAAAGTGATAAAGATGGTAAAATGTTGAAAGTTTTTTGGAAAGGAGGTAGGCAAGTCAAAATACAGATGGTGGTATCTTAATAGGAGAAAATCAAATCCAAAATACCCTTACTCTTTTTTTTTTTTTTTTTTTTTTTTTGAGGAAAAATGCATCAGTAACTCCCTGGCACTGACACTCATAAAGGGTGGGCTGTATGCTCATGAGAAAGGGGATAAAGAAGAGAACATGTTTGTATGTGTGTGTGTGTGTGCCTGCATTTGAGATTTTTTTATATGGTTAAAACGACTCTTCCTTTCTACTCCAAGATTTTCCCTTATACTGGGGAAAAAAAAAAAAATAGGAAACTTTTGAGCAATTGAAAGCCTTAAACCAGGAAATAACAAACTGTGAAGGATAAATTTTACCTGAACTACTACCTTAACACTTGAATAAAGGCTGAATTTCTTTCAAAAGCTTTGGTTGCCCTCAAGACTTGATGTAGTACTGGAGTCTGATACTCAGAAATCACTCACAATTTTTATGGAAAATCTGTATATTCCAGAATGAGAAGCACTTATTGCAGTCCCATCAGGGTGTTTGCATTTTTAACAGAAAGAGTAATGTTGTAAGTGAAAAGTGGACTCTTTTTTTTTTCTCTGCTGTTATTTATATATTATGCAAACCAAAACCTACAGCACATCACTGCTGATACAATTGGCAGAGGATTTAGAGAGAAAAGGCCATCCCTGTTTTCTATTCCTGAAGTTCCAGACTTTGATTTCTACCAAATTATGAACTAGAAATATTTATTTGAGATAACTTCATGTTAAAATTGTTTTCAGAGCTAAATTAAGCTATCTTCAGTATTGAGATTATAGCAGAGCAATTTGGGTTTTCCATTAATTCATATGAATTTGTTGAAAACTGCAGTTCCATGGTCCAGACATATTCAAAGATTTGGGTCAAAAGTAGCAAATGGTTTTCATCAAGACAGGGCAAAACTTCATTTTGTAATGATATTGTTTAGGTAATTGTTTTGACTTTTCTCTTTGAAGAAAACAGTTTTATTCTTTAAGCAGTTCTAAAGTTCAGAAGATATAATGGACTATTCAATATGAAACAAATCCTTTTGATTTAAATCTTATTAAAAAGTATAATAATACTTAGGGTTTGATTGTTAATTCCATTTTTAGTGACAGAAATCAAAGAAATCACTTTTGTACAAGTTGAACTATATTAGCACATTTTGCTGATGTTATAGTTTGGTCACAGATTTGGGAAGTACTTTTCAATTTGGTTTTTCAACTGAAATCCATGTATAAAATACACCTCTATTTTTAATACTTCTCTGAACAAATAAGAGATAGAATGGTTTCACTGGGAAAAAAAAAAAAAACAAACACATTTCTTTTCAATAGTGTAATTACTTTAAGGTATCATTTTTGCAGTTTGCATGTATAATAGGACTGACTAATACCATTCCTTGCTTTCAAACACTTCATCTGTGCTTGACATGGAGAAAATGTCATTCATTATGTGCCTGCTAACACAGTTTCTGTTCATTGACCCCAATTATACAAGCTATCACTGCTCAGGCTTAAGAAAGCACTTAGGCGCACACTTGAGCTCCATTAATGGGACTTGTTGAATGAGGACAGGCAGACACAGGCTTGAGTGCTTTGCTGAATAGGGGCCACCTTAGGTGCTAGCCCCACTAGCATTAACATCTAGGGGTACAAGAGTAATCTCATTGATTCCAGCAGGGCAGCTCACACAAATAAAAGGTCAAAGTTAAGCACACGTCTGAATATTGGAAGAATCAGAAACTTAGTGTCTGTCTGTATAGCTGACTGCAGGTAACTGCAAGCTAGCCTCATCTCCAATGCAAACTGGGTGCATACATACCAGCTCAAATCCTATGGCTGTTGTGGTAAGTCTGGGAGAATACTGCTAGGCTGTTTCCTGAGCAGCCGCTGTCTCTACTGCTTTGCACCATCGTACAGTATTGCACAACAGCAATGAAGGGTTTGCTTCTGGGATACAGGAGAGAGAGAAGCCCTGGCAACTGCAGACTTCATGCCTCTGCATTAAGCACCTGTATCTCAGTCACAGTCTATGGAGAAAACAGGGTGGCTAAAAACGTCACTCTCAATTGCAGTTTGTGTCCAGCTGTCAGAGGTAGGCCATTGGAAACATCTTTCCAGCTCTCACATCAAATAGCATTTCCCCAGTAAGGGATTCCTTGTGACCCACTCACTGACATTAGGGGACAGGGCCAGATAGGTGCTTTCTCATGAAAACGAGAAATTATATTGTAGCCAGGAGAAAACAAGGAAATTAAAATAACTGGTTTTTTCCTGCAGCATGCACACATTCCAGAGAAGAAGGAAAGCTCAGTGTAAAAATCTATGGTTAAAAAAAGTATTCACAGAGTTAGAGTGGTAGGGGTTGGAAGGAACCTCTAGAGATCATCTAGTCCAACCCCTCTGCCAGAGCAGGATCACCTAGAGCAGATCACACAGGAAAAAATCCAGGTGGCTTTTGACAGACTCCAGGAGGAGACTCCACCACTTTTCTGAGCAGCCTGTTCCAGTGCTCTGTCACCCTCACAGTGAAGAAATTTTTCCTCATGTTCAGGCTGAACCTTCTGTTTCCCAGTTTATGTCCATTGTCCCTAGCCCTGCCACTGGACACCACTGAGAAGATCCTGCCCCCATCCTCCTGACACCCACCCTTTAGATATTGATAAGCATTGATAAGATCCCCCCTCAGCCTCCTCTGCTCCAGGCTAAACAGACCCAGCTCTCTCAGCCTTTCCCCATATGGAAGGTGCTCCAGGCCTTTAATTATCTTAGTGTACCTGCGCTGGACCCTCTCCAGTAGTTTCTTGTCCTTCTTGAACTGGGGAGCCCAGAACTGGACACAGCACTCCAGGTGAGGCCTCACCAGCCCAGAGTAGAGGGGGAGGATAACTTCCCTTGACCTGCTGGCCACGTGTTAATCACTAATTGTGTCTGCACAGAGCACATAGCTTTCACATTAGCAAAAAAAATCTGTACAGAGACAGTATCTGTAATTCTGCACCAAATCATAAGCCAAATTTACAGTTTGTCACTCAATTCACTTTGCTTATTCCAAGTTCTTATTGCTGAGATGGATTTTACTTTCACATGACAGTCCATTGAATTTAACACAAACATCTAACTTCTGTCATTCTGGACAGTCACCCATCCTTGTAGATGAGGTTACACAAAACAGCCTTTCTCTCCCGTATGTTACCACAAAAGCAATGCACTGATGCTTCAGGTGCAAAGTTTGTTGCTAAAAATATAACCTGCCAACATGGAAACAAATGTATAAATTGCCTTTGGCCAGTCATCATATCTAATTGTTTTCCTAAACTGTATTACCTCCTAGGCACATGCTGCAACACTCTTGTATCAGAACAGATAATACAGCATCATGATTTTTCAGGGAGAAGAAAGAGATTTTAATGAAAATGCCACGTTTAATAAGAAAACTCAATATTCAGTCTTACTTGTTCCAGCAGAGGTATTAATGTCTCGCACTTCTTTCTGGAATTCAGTAACTGAGGGGAAAAAAGGTAGAGATGGAGAGTTTAGAAATACTCGGCTGTGCTAAGCATAGAAGGTTACTTGGAATGTTGGTGGAACTGATCTAAGAACACTTTCTCTGTAAAGGTTTTTTGCACTATTTTTCAAGTTAGCTAGAAGGGAACTCCTCATCTGCTTAAAGGCTAAAAGTGAAAACACAGTTTTACTGTGAGGCAGAAGCTGTATCATACAGAATCCAAGAAAATTCTGAAACAATTTGGAGTGCAACGTCTTTGTATTACCAACACCTTGTACGCAGGGACCGTGACTGAATGCAACTGCTCTTCAAAGTCATGGACTGGAATTGGGGAAGATCTGGTAGTCAGGTATTGAAACAAGTACGTTTTGCATTCACCAGCTGTTTTCTGCTTTAAGAAAAACTTAGAACATGTGTTTTATTTAACCTAAAACACCCTGTATAGAGACCTGCTGACTAGAGATCTTTTCTGTGGAGCTGTGTTTAGTGTAACAAACATGAGCAGACCCGTGAACTTTCTTGAGACTGCTCTATGGATAAAATTAAGAATGAGTGCTTTTAGGCTCCAGCCGATGAAGCCTATTACTGCTATATATAACTGTGATCAACAGAGACATTTCAATTAGAGACTCAGGTGTGAATTAGGAGAGCCTCTGCTGAGGAAGTATTTGACAGGAACTTACTCCTTTTTACTACTTGCCCCTCACTCCATAATTGTTGATGTAAAATTGCTGCATGTGCAACAAATCCCCACACATCAGAAAGAAACTGTGGGATGCACCTGAAAGGCATTTTGTTGGAAATTTTAGCATGCAGGGCTTCCTAAAATTCCTTATTTTTCCAGCGAAGTCATGCTATTTTTGGCGTCTGCTTTTTTTTAAATGACAGTTGAACCATACTTGGGAAGACCAATGTTTTTTTGCTTCTTTCCCCACCCCACCCCACCCCCATTTTTTAATTCTTATTTTGGGATATATTTTAATGCATAAATGAATAACAGAAAAAAGAAGAAAGAAAAAAGAAATATTGACTGAAACTGAGTAAATCCTTTCATCTCAACACTTACAACTTTTTTTAAGCAAGAGAGAAAATTTACAATGCTACTATTTTTCATATATCACTTGGGTTACAAAAATGTTTAACAAGAACAAGTCTGAACATTTTACAGTGGCCAATTTTATACTTTCAAAAGGAAAATGTCCAGCTTTTTGAAAACAAAAACTTATTTTTTCATATTATATCCTTCAATTTTAAATTAAAAATTAAACAAACGATATTTTAAATTATTTTGTACTCCAAAGTAATGCATTTATTCTAACTTGTGTAAGAAAAAGCTTTTTAAAACTAACATAGTAGAAAGTTAAAAAAATATTCTGTGGGAATATAGGTTTCTAATTCAGGGCTGAACATTAAGCATCACCATTTATTCAAGCCAAAGTATATAGAATTTAGGTAAATGCCCAATGGACCATGCTTCATTCATTTTAAAAAGTCATCTTCTGGAAAAAATATTTGGGTAATTGTAATAGTTCTTATCATTTACAAATAGTGTAATAATTAAAGCAACTTCCCAATTGATGTAAAATCTGAGTTACGGGTCTTTACATCAGATTTCAGGGTTTCAAATCCTGATGTGCTGCTTCTATGGAAAATTTCTTTAGTAAGTGGGGTACAGAGCAGCTGGAAAAAAACCAGGAAAACCAAAGCTGTGCCACAGTGCAGCAAAGTATACAAGATTTATGAGGCCAAAAAGAGAACACAAAAACATCTAACTCCTTAGTCAAAAGCTTACTCCCCTTGAGGGAGGAAGACCCAGTTCAGGTGCTTGTCCCAAGGCTGGTTTATATATTATTCACTGGTGATTTATTTAATTAAAAACAAAAAGTATGTAAATCACTGCAAGATAAACAAGACAGAGACAAACAAACAAAAAAATTATTTTCAGTATTTTTTCTTTTTCAATGAAGGGACAATATTTGACTGTTCATTAGACTGTCATTGCAGGATGGCATGACATCGATGTTGATGTTGCACTTGGTCTCCACTCCTACCGTATTTCAAAGATAGTTATCCTTTGGATAAGCACACTTTAGGGTTTATCTAAAAGGTACATAAGTAGAAAGAGTTTGAATGTCCTAATCATAGAATAACTCAGTTTGTAAGGGACCTCTGGATGTCACCTAGTCCACTTCTCTGTCTCATGTTAGGATCCACTATGGCAGGTTGCCCAGGACCATGTGTAGATGACTTCTGAATGCCTCCAGGGATGCAGACTCTAAGTAAACTCTCTGAGCAATGTGTGACAGTGCTTGGTAACCCTTACAGTAAAAAACGGTTCTTGATATTCAGAGGGAACCTCCTGTGTTTCCGTGTGTGCCCACTGCCTCTGATCCTGTCACTGGGCACCACTAAAAAAAGCCTGGCTCCATCCTCTTTGCATCTTCCCTTCAGGTATTTATGCACACTGAAAAGTTTCCCCCTAGCCTTCTCTTCTCTGGGCTGACCAGGCCCAGCTCCCTCTGTCTCACCTCATATGCCAGATGCTCCAATCCCTTCATCATCTTAGTGGCAGTATATCCGTGTCTGCCTTGTCCAGGGGAGCCCAGATCTGGAACCAGCACGCTGGCTATGGCTCCTCCAGTGCTGAGTCGATGGGAAGGATCACCTCTCTCAACCTGCTGGCAGCACACTGCTTAATACAGCCCAGGATACCATTGGCCTTCTTTGCCATGAAAGTACACTGATGGCAGGACCCCAGCCATCCAATGATGCCTTCCAGATCATCATCCTCCAGCCTGTACTGGTGCTCCAGGTCATTCTTCCCCAAATACAGGACTTTGCCTTTCCCCTTGCAAACCTTCATCAGGTTTCCGCTCATCCATTTTCTTAACTATATATACAAAATACAATTATCCTCAAATTACAGCACTTAATCTTATGTGATTGCAACTTTCCAAGTGTTTGAAGTAACAAGTCCTCAGGTAGCAGTGAACCATTGCGGCAAAGTAACAACTGATGTTTATTTTTTTATTCAGATCTCAGTTGTTCTAAAATAGAACCACTGGAAGGTTTTGAGCCTTTCAACTACAATATAATGTTATGGATGTCTCCTGTTGGTTGATTTAGAAATCATATAAGCAGAGAATGTCGTCTTCTTTTTCTTTATGTAACTGTTGTATCAAATGCAATAAAATTGACTTGTCTGTAGTAGTGAAAATCAAGGCTCAAACTGGAGTTCTTGTACTGATAACAAGCAGAGTAGTCATTGGAGCAGAAAGGCTCCCCTATCTCTATTGAACCATTTGTACCTAAGCAACATGTCACCCTCCTTAGGACTTCCTATTCTAGTGTAAGCAGTGATTTAGCTAAGGTGGCTTAATCAACCCCATCTGGACATCTGTCTAGTTTTATGAGCTTCAACAAATATGTTTCAGAAGAGATGTAAGATTCCTCTTCTTGTTATTCCCAACACTTATGTCAGTGTCTGAAGTGTATGCATAAGTGTCCTGTTAATGTTGGACATGAGCACCGTGCTTGAAATTTGTGTGAAGAAATGCCATTTGCAAGAAAGAAAGAGGTTTGGAAGAAGAGGCAGAACACCAGTCCTTGTGCACAGGGCTAGGATTCTTCCTGTATTTCTAGGAGTCTTGTAAATAGCTCTTATAAATAAAGAAGTAATTCAGACTTACAAAGCACAAGTCCTCTAATGTCATTAGGTCGTGCACAATGCATGAAACAAAGTAGAAGGCATCTGCCTACTAGCACTCACAGCAAGGAAGAGGGAATGATTAATAAGAAAAGAAATCAACATATTGGAAGAGAACAGCAGGAAGCATGGAAAGACTCAGACTACCTGTAATCCTTATTTCCAGGAAAACAGAGCAACCTGGCATAAACAGGAAAGTGGTGGTAACAAGAATTAAGTCTGTGTTTTTAGCCGGTTTGGGGTCAAGGGTTTAAAATTAGAGTGTGAAGATAAAGTTCATTACTACCCCTTTTAAAGGAGAGATTAGGAAGTCAGTGAGACAGTGTGGCTAGACATAACTTTCTAAATATCAAATGGCTGGCAAACACTTGAGTACTGCCACACAGGAGAGAATAGATTGGATATGACCTTTCTTTTAGGGAAAATTGATCTGCATCTGACATCGGGTGCTCAGTGTAAACGTAAATCACTCCATACTCCCCCCATAGTGAATAGAGAGAAATTCTAGGAACTGAGAGCAGTTTATCTCATCCTTAAAAAAAAAGGCCAGACTGATACCATTTAGAAATTATTTTTCATTTAATTTGGAACCAGAAATGGGTCTGAGCAATTTATTTATCCCTACAACTGCCACAAGTCAGTACTTAGGAGATTTCTAAGGTTTGTCAGATCTGTTAGTTTTTCAAGCACTATCACAGCCCTAGATAATTTCTCCCAATTTTCATTACCTTTAACATGAAAAGACTGTTATCATGGAAAAGAAATTCTGTAAGGATTATTGAACACAGGTAATACACTATGCTGCAAGAGTATTTCAGGAATTACAGGCAATATATTTGCCCCATCTTATCTGCCTCCCTAGGCGCTTGCTTCTGGCCATTGGCAGAGACAGGACACAAGGTAGGATGTATTTTTTTGTCTAAGCCATTATAACCATTGTATCTCTGTAACATTGCTCCCTAGTTTTCTCCTCGTAGTAAGACTACACAGCATCAGTCTCTTTGGAAAAACACAGTTAGCTTTTTAGACATACCACAGTCAAGTTCAGTTGTGAGATTTTGTAACGCCAATTTCCAGGAGGGATTATTTCAAAGAAACAAGTTTACCTGCACTGAAGTGACTCCAACACAAGGGTGACTGAGCTACCCAAAGTAAAAGTTAAAAGGTGACAGTCCCTGCTGGAGAACAAGAGCTCCTGGCTAAGCTTCAAGAGCTCAAGCAGCAAGACAGAAATGCTTAGGCATGCTAAGTCCAGTGCAGGTATCATTAAGATCAGCATGATTAGAAGGGAAATACTCACTTCCTATCCAGTGGTAGAAAGGGGATGAGAAATAATACTATTCTTGTATTCTTGCTATCCTGGCAGGCCAGTGTGAATCCAGCTTCAACAGTTATGCTCCTTCTCAGGCACTGCCAAAGTCACCCAGGGATGGCCAGGCTCTTACAGCACAGTACAGTTTGTTCAGAATAGAAGAATAGAGAAATAGATCACAGAGCAATAAGCAGTTTTCAGTCATGCCTTGCTTTCCTAACACTGACTATTGCAGCTATAGGAACTTTTTCTAAGTTTCGCCTTTTTTTTGTTTGGGTTTGATGTCCCCTGTCCTACCAAAGCAATATGCATTAGGTTAATCTCTGTCAGAGTTATGGATACATTATAGCAACAGGTAACACCCAGCTACTGTAATGCATGTATATGCACAGAAATACATATTGCACATATAGCGTGTATCACACTAATGCAATAGTTTTTTGAATATTTCATGTAACCGTAGTGTCTGTTATATGTCAATAGAATATTCATTATTACATGCTTCCAAAACATCTCATCTGTTACAGAAGGTGACATCCATTCTACTGCTGCATTTTGCAACTATGCTACTAGAACAGCGAAAAATACGATTCCAGCCAATTTGTGGAGGCAGCTGCAATATAACCCCTGCCACACTGAAAAGCAGATTATACTGAAGGAGTGTGACTAATTGCTACTGTTTTAGAAAAAGAAAACATTCTGAATGTTTGCAAACACCAGTGGCACAAAGTTCTAGGGAGCTGGATGGAGAAATCCATATATTTAATTTCGATTCAGAGCAAGAATATTCTCAAGCCGAAAGAGAATTATAAGGGGCTTGTACAGCTTGCTCATAGACAGAAAAGGCATAGTGGTAGGAAATAAGCACTAAGATAGTAAGAAATATTTGAAGTACATCCTGAAGTGCAATACATGAGTCTACATTATGGAGTATTTTATTGTTTTTGATGAAGTTCAGAAGGAAGAAAATGGTAAATCAATAAAGAAAAGGCAACATTGGCCATGCTGAAACTTGCACAACCTTCTAGGAAACAGTGAGAAACTCATATAAAGTTAGGTTCTGCACTGCACCTAAATGATTTCTCAAAATATATGGAAGATGGCATTGTGAGTCGAGTGACCATTTTCACACCTGCCAGTCCATCCAGTAAAAAGTGTTTTCGGTATGTGAATTCATTTGCATACAAGGTTATCTGGGTAGGTAGGGTGCTGCAAGAGGGAGATGAATGCCCTATGAACACAGAAGAAGGGATATTGGAAAAGCTCAACAAAGGCTGTCAGGAATGACAAAAAGGGCAAAACATTTTCTCATGCTGAAGTGTGTTGTACAATGTCCATCAGAGGAGTACACACAGTGCAAAGAAGCTGTTAAGATGATGTCAGGATAATCAGACACCCTTTAATAGCAAAGGAGCTGAGGATTTGAGACTGAGGAGTCCTGTTTTGTTCAGCCACAATTCAGAAAAAACAAGTGAAATGCATCAGGCTGAGCCTCAAGGGCTTCTCCTTATGTGAAAACACCACACATTAAAGGATGAAAATAGGGAAAACTGTCCTAGATTGGGAGTAGTCCCTCCTCAGTGGCGGTAATACAGCATTGTAATTGATCAGCACAGCTGAAGAATGATCTTGATTATTAAAGGAAAAAAGGTTGAGAGTGAAGATAATTTTGCTGAATTAGCCGTTTACTTGTATATCTGGTCCCAGCAAGTTAGATAAGAAATTTCAGAGAAAAACACATTTTCAGGAGTGAAGAGAAACAGAGGATAGGAAAAACGGTTAAGGAAGGTGACTGGACAACAGTCTACATGTTGTAAACAGCTGTAGTGGTAGGCAATTGTCTGTAAACCTGTAAACAGGTTTTGTTGCATGAAACCTGTACTTTAGTCTTAAACATTCTTATACAGTACAAGCAGCAGACATTGAGACAAAGCTGAATACCTGCAAAACATGAGTAGAAAATATTCACATCTTCTGTCAACCCCTTGCTTTCCCGCAGACAAGCTGTGCCTGTCCAAACGTGTCAACTGGTACAGGCTGGCTGAGAGAGCAGCAACAGCAGGGCTGCTCTGGCATGGGGGGATGAGCTGAGGGAGTGGGGGTGACCACAGTACAGGCAGTGCCCTCAAGGACCTGGGTGCAGTCCCACATCTCCAAGCAGGGTCCACGTGGTGGCAGTGTTAGGGCTTGTTGACAGACAAGAAGAGGTTATGGGGTCAGGTCCAGAGTCCCTCCAGGTGAACAGCAGGACATGTCCAGAGTCAGGGCTGGAGATGAGGCTACCCAGTTTTTAATCCAGCAAGCCCAAGGTTTAGATGTTGATTCAGTTTCTTGCAACTTAAGGTATTTTACAATAGGATGATGTTCTCCAGAAATGTTTAATTCAATGCTAGCACTGCTCAGTTTTCTAAATGTACAGGACCACACACTTAGGATTTGAACTAGTGGCAGATGGTTCTACCATGCTTTACTGAACTTTTTGAACTGATGACAATACATTATTTAGAAAGATGTAGTCAATAATTTATCACAAATTACATGGTATTAAAAGACCAATGTTGCAATATTGCATCAGAAAGCTTTGCTTTCCCTGGGTTAAAGTAGGAGAAAAGTGTGTTTTATTAATATTTAAGAACTGTTCTATAACTGTCCAGACCAAGTTCTTCTTGATAAAGTGTAATATCATTCATATGGGGTAAGAGTCCTCAATGTATTCTATAGTCTGTAAAGTTAAAACCATGGTTTTTCAACTCTGTGAGATTTTAGTACAACAGAGTGACCTTAAATCCTCTGAAAATTGTGAAAAATCACAGATTTTATAGTTTTGCATAGTTTTATGGTTGGTCCAGATCATTGAAGTGAAAATCAGAGATGTTCCACTTCATAAACATATTCATTTGTATAGGCAGAAAATGCAGCCAAAGAGACCTCTTGGGGGTATGTGGAGCTTGTCTTGAGTCACTGGAAGCCCCTGGCTTTCCAAGAAGAGGGGAAGGATTGTGTCATGGGGTGGTACAGTTATCATTCCTGGAACAAGTGAATGGGAAACTGAGTATTACGCAAAGATGGAAGCAAGTATTTGCCCCTATAAAGATCTTCATTTATCACACAAAAAGTCATTTCTGTCTTGTTGTATAGCAGCCCTTCAAGTGGCCCTTTACATTTGGCTATAAAGAATTTCAGTCTTAAACATTTTTGTCATGCTGCACACTGGGGCAGCAGGCTTCCTTACCACAGTTTACAAAGAAGTTAATATCTTAATAAGTTTTCTCTTTGTTGTTTCTAAAGCACACTGGATTGTACAGGAAGGCTGGATTAAATGCCTTGTTGGAAATTAAGAGTGCCTAGCAGCAATTTCTAACTTTGAAGGCAAGATTTTCTGTCTGGACTAAATACTTTCCAATAAGAATTACCGTTAATTATATAAGTGACTCTGGATGAAGCATACTTGCAGATACTTATACTAACAATAGGTTCCACTAATGCTCCTTAGCAGTGAATCCCAAAAAGAACCCCAGTGGGGCTGAAACAAAAGAATACAAAATTAGCTGAAGCGGCAAGCTGGTCACTTGTTAAAGAATCATTTACTTTCTTATCTGCCTGAGCCTCACCTGCCCTCCTTTCACCACTAGACACATTCATTCTCTTTCTCCTACCTCCCCTCCCAGCTGAAATACGAATTATACTGATGTGCTTAGAAGCTGAAACTACTGTGTGCTGCAGCACTAGGGAAAACATCTATGATGTTGTTAAAATATTTATACAGCTGGATTCAGTGAGATGCAACTTCTCCTTTTAAGTTAACAAGCTTCTGTCAACAGCTAGATAGAAAAAAAATAAAAGACAACTTTAGAGCCAAACCCCCCTCAGACAATTTTTGTGGTAATCTTATGAACCATGTAATTCACAACATCATTTAAAATACTGTGCTGTGCCACACCCAAAAAACAGACCAGAATATGCACATAAGTGCAAGTAGAATACACATACGCTGTTGTTAAGTATGCTTGGAAAGATTTTGCTTTAGTTCTAATTCTGGAAAGAGAAAACATTTCCAAGACAACAGGAAAATTATTTGGTCATTGTCAAGGTGAAACCAAAGTCATTCATTTGTTACTCTGTACATACATTCTAGCTGGCAAGATCAGAGAAAATATTTTCCTCATAGTAGCAGTCAGACGTGCATTGCTTTTATGTGTCTTAGATAAAGCTATTATGCCAGGAGTAAATTAAAGGTTAATATACAGTATTTATTCCAGTCAGCCATATCGTTGCTTTTGCACTGACAATAGCATCTGAAATTACCGATTTGAAATCACTAATTTATACAACAAAAAAATTTATATGCACGACCACAAGACCTTGCTACCACACAATATTGTTGGCATATTTCGGCACACACAGACTGGCTGCTCACATAGAAGGGCTAGAAAACATGAGCAGTGGAGGTTGGCAAGCCACAGGCTGAATCAACCCCCCTTATGCTTTGTGCCTGTCTGTCAGGCATGTACATGTATCTCAAGGTTTGGGAAACTTAATTTTCTCTGTGAGGAGTTAGGAGGAGACTACCTTTCCAGACAGACCCCAGACAAGCCACTGAACTGCTCTGGTCCAACAGCAGGCTGCTCTGGTGACCTCTTCCTTCTCTTCCCTCCCTAACACGGAGTCTGAACATCACAGGCTGTGCCTGACCACTCCTGCGAGCCCCTGGAAACACCTCATCCCCCAAGGCAGTTTCCGAATAACATCTCCAGATTAGCTTTTCATTTTTAACTTCATTGTGTAGTTCTGGCAATGTGTCTGGACAGTGTTAGTGCCCAGTGCTCCCCATGAATCTGTTTTCAGGAAAGTTCACTTATTCCACAGAAGGCACGACACCGAAAGCCAAAGGCAAGCATTCATGCAAGCTTTCTTCCCTTTAGTTTTGGACAATGCTTCCTATTTTAGATGCTGAAAGGTTGTACAGTTTTTGACTTTGTGATGTAGATATGACTTCACAAAAATGTAGTTGTGTTAGCCCCTCCTGAAGTTAATAAAGCAACCACGCCTATTTTTCTCAGTTGTAAGAATAAGAAATAGGTTGACGCTCAAGAAAATGTTGCTTCTGACGGTTTTACTGTGAACAGTAGCATGACAAAAATGTCAGTTTTATTTAAAAGCCATAAGGGGTCATTGTGGGGTCAGTGCCCTAGAGCAGACCTGCCAGTTCTATGTCTAATTTGGACACAAGTTGGGATCTGATTAGGAATGAAACTAAATTATAAGCAAACAAATAAAATTCCCAGCAACTGAAAAAAGGGGTTTGCCTAGCTCAACAGATAAATAATGACAGGGTCACGTCAGATTTATGGATCAATCTGGATTTCTTGGTGAAGCAGGCTTATTTGAAAAATGCAAACACGACCAAATCCAAGGTCATGCATCTAGGAAAAAAAAAAAAAACACCAAACATAGGTTATTCCTGTGAGATGAGACAATACCTTGGATTGCACTGATGCTGGAAAGAATTTGGAGGCACAAGAGATTAAGGAGAGTCTCAGTTAAACACTGTACCTCTGAGGATAAACATGACCTATGGATAGAGAACACTGCATTTGTAAATGGCTGTTAGTCTCCTGAATGCAGTTTTGCTGTTGACATTTTTAGAAGGATAACAAACTACAAGAGAGGAGTGGGAAAAGATTATTAGAACATAACAAGAAATACAGGAAACTCAGTCTATTCAGTTTGTTTGCAGAAAATAAAAACAGTCTGGATAATGACCAGAGAACAACCAGATATTTATATATTTATATAATCTAAGAGAAAACAAAGGTGCAGTAAAAAGTAATGACTGAACATTCTAGGTAGATAAATTCAAAGTGCTTATTCATAAAACAGAAGTAATTAATCTTCCCTGAAGAATGAGAGAAGCCCTCATCACTCAAAGTAGTTAAGGCAAGATTGTATACTATTTTGAATTCTGTACAAAAAGCCACCGGACAGTATCTTTGTATTTGGTCAAACTGTCTGAAATTCTGTTGTGCACTGCAAAAAAATAAATTATCACATTAACACTGTCCCCAGACTTCAAAAACTACATTTTTTGTTATCTTGAACTTTTTCTCCAAGGTGCTCAACACTCTGTAACTTCCTAAAATCTTACTGGCACTGCATCTCTGACTTCCCCTTATATTCTGTGGGCTAGTGAATAACATAGTAACCAAATTCCACAGAAGCCTTGCTTGTGTGCACAGTTATAGGGGAATTTTTCTATGAATGTGTATGATAAATTAGAATATACAGCTGTTTTGAAATCTTACCTAAACCCCCCAGTGATAGTTCACTCTGCATATTGAGGTCTGGTCTGTAGCTATCTGCATTCAGACAGGAAATAATTACATTTACATATGCAAACGAAATCATCTTGAGTAACCTAGGTGTTGGAAGCAAGGTCGTTGTATTAAACTGATTATTTTTATAAAACTACCCTAGAAAAAAAAAAAAAAAGAGAGCATGAGAGCAGACTTGCCTGGGCTTCCATAACCCTCCAATCAGTGCTATATTTAGAAGCAGGGATCTCAAATTTTCAGTGTGTTTTACATGGTTCGTTGTGGAGTCTGATTCTAATTGCTTCTGCTATCTTTGAGGATGCTTTTCATGAAATGAGGCATCACTCATCACAAGCAATAGTGCCACAATTATGCCTTTCAACAGCAGAGTCAGCGAGGTGAATTACCCATAGCCAGCGGTGAATACGATTTTGTCTTTATCAGACAACTATATTGTCAAAAAACTTAATTTGAGTCAAGAATTTGGATCATGAACAAAGAACAAAAGAAACTCAGTTTTAAAATACACCACAGATTACCAAAATTTTTTAATTTATTTTTTATTAATAAAAAATAAACAAGCTTGCTTTGATATTCTTGAGCACATTGACCCTAGACTTTGCATCCTTAACTAAGACACACTTCTTGATCACAGCAGTGGTCTCAAGCATGTGACGTTTTAACTTGTGTTCATTTGATAAAAGTATCAGACTTCAAAAATGTTTTTCTTCAGAAATGTTAGTAAATTATTTAATGTTAATGAAATGTTACAGTTTTCATCTTATCTTTGTAAAGTTATAACATGCTGTCAGGCTGTCCTTTATGCGTTAGAATTTCAGAACTGAAAGCCACCCATACATTAAGCAGTCTGGCTCACAGCAAGGTGTTCAACTTGACATTTTGAAGAGCATGGATATTTCTATCCCCTGTTTTTTTCAGCTTAATGCATTATAATTATGCATTTTAAGGCATTTTTACTCTAATTTATTGCTCTCCTTCAAAGCAATATTGCTCTTGAGTCTCATAGAGCATATATTTCATGACAAGTATAATTAATATTTTTTTCAAAGTGACTCCTTTATGTATACTCGGTTGCATCCAGTATTATTTCTCAGAATTTAATATAGATACATTCTGGGGGAGAAAAATACCCCTCAAGCTCTTGTTTATCTCTTGCTCTATATATACAACAGGAACACAAGTATCTGTGCTTCTGTAAAAATTTGTATCTTACATATTCTACATTTTTCAACTGCACTGTGTACTATAAAATATTCACACTATGTTTATGAACAATGCAGGACTGTGCTTCCTCTATAACTTCAGCTGTGAAAAACTCTGATTATCTCTCTTTTTGACTGTCGTCCTAATTTTAGGAACCTGAGTTAGTCTAAAATAGCAAGCAGAATTAAACTCCAAACCTATTTCAATTGGAGTTTGACAAAGTGACAAGATATTTGCTGGTGTTCTGTGACTGTATCTGCTGGTTTATTTCTGTCACACTCACAGTGATTTTATTCACAAAAATTTGTACAAAGAAGACTTTATTCATCTGGATAGTCAAGAAAAGGAAAGAATCATGAATAGTAGAAAGACTAGATTGATAGAGTGTTCATAGCTAGTAGAAGGCATCATGACTCTTTATTAAAGCCTCTTTTTTTACTTTATCACAAGAGGCATCAAAAACTGTGGATATTCATGTATAATTCATTAACAAACAAGATACTTCTTCTGTTTATCATACGTAGGTCATCCACTCTTGGAGCAGAAGTAATACCATCTGATTTTGGTGATTAATCAAAGTGCACAGAGTAAATAGGATGTAATCATACTGACCAGTTATGAATAAATTCTGCAGGAGGTTAAAAACTGTGCATGCAAACAACTACAAATAAACAAATATGAAGATTTTATTAACAGCTTGCTCAGAGATAATTTGCAGAATGACCTTATTCATCAAATAGTTGTTCTCCACAGTTTGCAAAAGCAAGAAATGTTCACTTTTAAATGTTCTTTTGCAGTGTTTGGACATTAAAAATATGTTCATATACTCAACCATCCATGAAGTTGGGGAAGTTTTATTTTATACCAATATTTAAAAAGGGGGTTTGGATAGTTCCAGTATTTAGGACATGATCTTAGACACTGGAAAACAATGTGCAAAGTGAAGAACCCAAAAAGGATAGACTATAAATGAGCAAATACAAAACAGTTGCTGTATGGTTGCAGAGTAACTCATAAGACTTAATTTCTTAGGATTTTTCATCCCTTACAGTCATTATATATGTGGCTGCCCTCTGACCAACAAACTGACTTTTCCACAATACTCTCCTTTTCCCATTTTCCCCTTCAATGGCCTCCACGAATAACCCTCAAATCTTCCCTACCCTCACTTCTCATCTGAGAGTACTTCAGTTTGCCAACGAAAAAAAAAACAAAACCAACCAAAAAAACCTCCAACCTCCACCCAAAAAAAATAAAGAAAATAACCACGAACAACAACAACAAAAGTGCTTACACAATGCTTAGCGCCCTGTTTGCTACCTGCGTGGTTGGGCATGAAATGCTGGTTTTGCTGAGCTCCAAGCGAAATTTGTGCTGGTTGTGTGGTCCAGGTACACATGCCATCTGGTGAGCCACCAAACGAGCCCACAGAAAGAACTGTAGACACATCTTAAGCTTTCCCTCAATGGATATAGTAATAGGATGTCTCTCCTCTTCCCTGTTTTCTCTCTTCATTAAATTTGTACGATTTTAATATCAAGATGTCTCTGTCAGATTTGGTTAAAATCTGCCAGCCGGCTCAAAAATTACATTGGAAAAGGAAAGAAGGAGTTCTACAGAAACAGAGAAAAATAAGACAGGCAGTAGGATGCTGGAAGATTTTTTTTCCCCCCCCCCTCAGAAAACTGATCTAAAGAAGTTCCTGTAATACATAGTTAAGTACAGAGCTTTAAATATTTATTTAATGGCTAATTAATACACAAGGTGTAGGATTCAGGACACACACACAGTTTATGTGAAACACAAGCTGTAATTGAAAATAACAGTTTTCCAAAGACAGATGATGTTGTGTAAGACCTGTGGCAGGTCTCAGCAGGCAGGTGGTTAGTATGAAGTATGACAAGCCTGAAGAAATATTAGTAGTAGTCCACTAAGAAACTCTCATTTAATCTTCGGACTGGTGGGAACTCAAAGTGGATGGCATATTTAGCCTTGGTGTTTTTTCACTGCTTGGCAGCCAGGAAGCCCAAGAGAGACATGAGCAGCCCTGGTTATTGAGAGCAAACGTGGACACAGTACATCTGTCAGGTTCTCCATCTCTGTGCTGGGGCATCCTTTGATACACTCAGTGAGGTGCCTACCTGTCTCTCCATTATGAATGTCTGGGAATTTCCTGAAGGATGTCGTGGTTTAACTCCGGC
>NW_010265027.1:8236-10118 GCF_000690775.1 Eurypyga helias | reverse complement strand
TGGCTGAACCCAGCACATTAGGTAACTCTTTGAACTTCAAATACTTTTCCTCTTTCATCATCATAACACCCTTATTTTAGTTACTTTTCTCGGCAGAGTTATCAATGGAAATGGATGATCTACTTTAATCTTAGACTTGAAATGAAAAACCTGTAACGTAAGATTTTCAGGCAAGACAGAGTGTCTGCCCAAGCCCAGACAAGGCTCGGTGATACGCTTCTGCACTCCTAATGCAACACCCACCCAGGGACCGTCGATGCTTGGGAAGCATAGGGAGGGAAGGAACGCTCAGTGCGGGACAAACCTGCCGTGCCGGTCATGAGGGAAGGGGATGGCAGGGAGACTCAGCACCATTGGCTGGGGTACGGGGAACTCAGGGAATACTGCAGCAGGACGCCTCGAGGAGGGGGACGGGACGCTGCCCGGGAGCATGGGAAACACGGGCTCTGTTCCGTGGAAACCCACGTCTGTGTTACAGGTGCTTGAACCCCCGAGTAGTAAACCCAGCAAAGCACTTGATACAACCCCGTAGCCCGAAACATTCACGGGGAGCTCCACGTATATTCAACAGGGAACCGAGCTCCGTCGAGAGGAGATCACTGGATTGTAACCCAACGGAGACAAACCTTGCACAAGAATGACCAGATATTACCACATGCTTCCCTCGGAGGATGACACGCTGGATCTTGAAATCTGCAACAGCCAACCCAAAATACTGACTGTACCGGCACTTCACTCACAGCGCTTGTGTCACCGTGTTCTAACTGCCACATTCCTCCATGGGACCGCATGTTACGCTGGATCTGCCCTGGAGACAACCACAGTCAGCAGAGTGAAATGCAGTGTCAAGGGAGGCGAGCAACCTGCCCCCCAAGGAAGCAAACTGTTCCCTAAGGAAGCAAACTGCTCCTCAAGGAAGCAACCTGCTCCCCAGGGCGAGCTGGGACACTGCCCAGCCAAAGAGATGGCGCTGTCTTAGGTGTCAGTGGTTGTTAGCTAATGTCAATAACTGCTGTAAGGTCACTACGTACCAGCAGATGCAAAGCTCCACGTAAGATCCTTTCTGTCTCAGAACTAACAGCAGTGCTGCCAAGTTCAGCTGGAATATTAATTTTAAAGAATTCCCAAAAAACCTACTACACTAAGCCAACAAACACCAGTTACAGCATTCCATAAAAGTACCACTTTCCTGTATTTTGATTCAAACTTTGCGCACAGAACAAGAAAAGTGACACAGTTTCATTTTTCAAATCAAACCAACTTGAAAAGCAGCACCTAACCAGTATCCCACTGTCTCAGTTTGTACAATTCCTTCTGCCCGTTTACACCTCCGTAACCAAAAGGCTTTATACTCCCATGAGACACTCGATTGTACCTGGCACAGGGTGCAGCGGGCTCGTGCCCTTGGGAAAGGAGCAGACAAGGAATGTTACACGCTGCCCCGCGCCCTTCTGGCCTCGGCAGCGGTAGATGGGGCATCACCCCCCCAGCGCCAGTGGCAGGGTACGTACTCACCCACCCAGCACCCCGTGGCAGATGCCACAGCACCGCTGGGGAGGAGCTGGAATGAAGACACGTCCCCTCCAGGAGCAAGCACATGGAAAAACGGGAAGGAAAACGGAGCATGAACGGGTGTACGGCGAGGTCCAGGCAAGCAGCGACAGCACCAAGGAGACAGCGAGCGCAAAGGTGACCCCAAGCAACAGAAAACATGCACGTCTCCTCCCTGGAGCGCGCGCTCCGCACCGGGTACTGGCCTCCACATTTAAGCCCTGACACCAGGATGGGCAATCGGAGAACAGGAAGCGCGACCGCTGCAGTGAAGTTGCAGTTTTACCTCCGAGTAACCCCCGCCAGCTCCACTCCCTGCGCTCGCCGTGCG
>NW_010265027.1:0-8205 GCF_000690775.1 Eurypyga helias | reverse complement strand
TGTGTGCCGGTGAGGGCCCTGCCGCAGGGAGAGCTCCCGTCTCAACCGTTCACGTCAGGACACCGCTGGCGGCTCGCACCCAGGAAGGAACCCTCGCAAGCTGCACGAGGAGCGAGCACAGCACTCGTTTATAAGTAGGACATGAAACACCTTCAAATTCCGTATTGCACGAACGCTCCAACCGAACACGCACCCCCAAAGCGGCTTACACTGCCATCCAGCGCCGGCGGGGAGACGCAGACCACGAGGGGAACCCTTCCCCGTCTCGCAAATCGAATCAAATCAGCGCTCACCTGAGAATTTGCACCTGCTGAGCCTCAACGGGCCGTTTCAAGGAGAGTGAAAAACGGACGCGGAATACGAAGATCAGCTATTCCCACCCGGCTCCCTCCCCGCGAGTTTGAGAGAGCTGCTTGCGCCGCTCAGCGCCCGCGGGCTTCACGAGCCGTCGGACCAGGGTCAAGAGAGCAAACGCGGTTCAGTCTGACGGCGCAGGACGGCCCGTGCGGGGCGTGCACCTCGTCGGGGCGGAGAGGTCCGTTCGGAAACCCCGAGACCCACGGCACGGGAGCTGCGGAGGCGATGCGTGGAACGTCGCCAACCGAGGGCGAGGAGCGTTATCTAGGCGAGCGCTCCCTGTGAGTCGGAGCAGAACAGCTGAAAGATATTTCAGGTTCCAAAAACCACCCACTGTACGGGGCCGCTGCACCAGGACAGGTTCACGGAGTAAGATCACTGTACGTTCCCAAATCCGGGTCACAAAAGACTCGGATTATTTAGGATCTGCAGTTGTTTTGGATCAAAAGCAGCACCCGAGCTTCTCTCTTCCCCGCTCCTCCCACCCCCGAACGGGGCAGGAGGGTCTCTGGGGTGAGCTCTGCGTCGCTGCTTCACCCTGCTCGCGCCAGGCAGCAGCACGCGGCGTGCTCCAGGGAATCTTCCAGGAGCAGGTCAAGTGGCATCGCGACAGCAGTGGATCCCGGACCGCACCATGCACGGCCAAAAGACACTCCCAGAAACAAAGCATTCCTGGGGCAGGAGAGGAGCAGAGGTGTGCAGCAGGAGGGGAAGCACGCAGCGGCAGGAAGGGGGACAGCGAGCAGCACCAGGTCACTGTGGCCACCAGCCACCCACAGCGGGATGCATCGAACACGCCACGCCGGAGCCAGCCCAGAGCTTCCAGGATGGAAAAGAGGAGCGGGAGGGTGGGAAGCAGGGCATCTTCGGGTTAAAACAAACATTAGCTTTGCTACCAAAGAGTTAAACCCGAAATAAAGGGCCGGCAGAATATGGCTTACTGAACACCCACACTGCACACGGTTTAAGGTTTATTCTTAAAAAACGGTTTCCGAGACTCCCAGCCACGAGCACGTAACTGCAAGATTAGGAAAAGAGTTCGTTCAAACCACGTAAAAAATCCTCAGTAATACACTGTAATATTTTCTTTGTAAAACTAAATTGGAAGATCAACTCTCAGCAGATTTAAGTGTATTACACACAGTATTTTGCAAATTAAGATTTATTGATTTCCACTGTATTTGCTTTAAATATGGTTGAAGCTGACTGCAGAAAAGGGATGGTGAAATCTTTAAGTTAAAAGTAAACTAATGGTGAAAGAACATCACCTCTGGCTTCCATCAATGCCTCGTTTATCATGTTTTATTAATAAGTTCCAGGACTATCACATCCAGGGATGTTGGAGGCCTCTCCCAGCAGTGTCCTTAGCTTTGTGCCATTCTCCTGTGCCAGAGGTGAGCGTGCTTTCAAAAATACTGCCACTTCCCCAGCACCGTGTCTTTGATTGCATCAACATATTGAGTGGGTACCCAATAGACCCAGTAGTAAGACGCTTCTGTGGGGCCCAGCTGAAATGCCTGCAAAGTTAAAAACGACAGCGTTTACAAACGGGAAACAACAGCTCATCCCAGCCGACAGACACAGCTTACCCCTGCAATCTCGAAGTCCGTCACACCTACTGCCTCCCTCAAACACCGGGCGCACGCTACAGTCCTGCCACAGGCGACTAGAAAAGCATTCCTCGGAGCAGCCAGGCCGCGAAGCGCCAAGGAAAGCGCTGAGCTCTTTCCTTTTACCACACGGCGTCAGCCACAAGAATGCCTGGCCGGGTTCAAGAACACGAGGAAATCCTCCCGGGTGACAGAACCTGCAGCGTAGCTCACAGTCTCCCGAGGCACGGCCAGAACCACAGAGTGGGGGACCCAAGCAGGAGCCGAAACAGCGAGCATGTTTCCATTTCAGATTTGGTATTTCGGCATCACACCCTGCTCTCCTGTCAGTACGGGCAGGAGTGGAGCACCACGGCACGCCAACAACCCCTGCCCTTGCCTTCAGGTAAGAGTTCACTGTACCACATTCTGAGGAGGGCATTTCCTGCAGGGGTGGTCAAAAATTAAGTGATTTGGACAAAGACTAGACCAACACCCTCCTGCAGACAACGCTTAAGGTATAGCATTTCCCCTTTCTTCCCCTAAAGAAGGAAACAGACCGGTATCAGGGACTTACTTCCACATTAAAAGTTAGTTACTGTACTTTGGAAAGGAAGACCTCAAAAACCCCTGTGGATTAAAAGAAACAGCCCAAAAAAAAAAAAAAATCAGTAGAATCAGCACCGTTCTCTTCTCAAATGTGTTACTTTTCTAGTCAGACCACCATTTTTTTTCCTGAAAATTACATATGGGGGGAAAAAAAAACCCCAACACAATGAGAGCATCAGGTTGCTCTTTGTAACCTTCAGCCAGGCCTCTTGTTCACAGAGATACAACAGAACCTAGAAACTAAACTAGAAACAGAAAAAATACCACTAAGATGAAGAAACCCTGAGCGATACCCTGGGTGTTTTCACTGCTGCCACACTGACAAAGGATACGAAATAACACTGAAGCACCAGCGCCCGTGCGAGACCAGGCCGGAGCGGAGCAGGCACACAACGCGCCACCCCACAGCCTTTACACTGCGACAGCGGACCGCGTGCCCATTCCTGCCTTCCGCAACACAGGCTGGAATCACTATCCACCTCCGACTTGGTCTGCTTTAGAAGCCCTCCTCCTGCACGCCTGCATAAAGCGATCAGACCGGTATGAAAGCGGAGGCTTTACTTACCATCATGTGATAGTCCTCATGTCCTTCAATAGGTTCACTCACCACATTTTTAATGGACCCCATGGGTAACTTTTCTGTTCTCTCTACATCAAAATTGATCAAAGTGTTATTTCTGATACAGGGAGAAGGAATATTTCTTATTCATTTCAGACACCACCTCCAGTACTTCCAAAAGCTCCTCCTGTCACCTCCCTCTTGGGGCGAGCTCTGGATACGTGCTGCTGAGAAGTCCCCCCTCCACAGCTCCCACACCCCTGCTGGCACGCTGATAACTTAAAGGAATCCAAGACCGGACCTCTCAGCTCCTCACGTTTCATGTCTCCGCGTCCTATGGAGCGTACTGATCCGGGCCTAGAGCGAGGGGAAACCCCTGCCTGTATCTCACGTCCTCCCATAGGGAGCTGTACTCGGACTGCAGGATTGCTCACCAAAGTGCAAGGTGTAGGAATCCACAGGGTGTGAGGATACTCGGGACTGAGTACCAAGATGACCCCACACTCTGCAGAAACGACAAGGCTGAACGAAGACAGGCTAACCCGCACTCGGAAAGCCTCGTTCTGCCTTTGCCGGAGGCAGCGTTCAACCGTGCGCTGGTTTTGGCTGGGACAGAGCGAATCACCTCCACAGTAGCTGTATGAGGCTGTTTGGGATTTGTGTTGGAAAGCGTTGCCATCCCAGGCCTGTTTATGTTATTGTTGAGCAGTGCTTACAGAGTCAAGGCCTTTTCTGCTCCTCACCCCCACAGCGAGCAGGCTGGGGGCACAAGAAGCCAGGAGGGGACACAGCCGGGACAGACCCCAGTGTCCCAGAGGGATGGTCCAGAACACAGGGCATCTGCTCAGTGCATAGAGCTGGGGCAGGGGAAGGAGGAGTGGGGGGGATGGTGCATTTGGAGTGATGGCATTTGTTTTCCCAAGTCCCCATTGCACGTGACAGAGCCCTGCTTTCCTGGGAATTGCTGAACACCTGCCCGTGGGGAGCGGTGAAGGAATTCCTCGCTTTGCTTTGCAGACACGGGTTTTGCTTCCATAATTAAACTGTCTTTATCTCAGCCCACGAGTTTTCTCACTTCTACTGTTCTGATTCTCTCCCCCACCCCAGCCGGGGGGAGCGGGGGAGCAGCTGAGTTGCCGGCTTGAGTTAAACTAGGACAAACTCTTACTATAAAAGCACAGGGAAGGAAATATTGATGAGTAATTATTGAAAAAAACAAAAAGAGCAACCGAACAAGAAGATGACTACGATTACAGGACAGAGTAATGCCAGTCAGCTGGCGGTAAGCAACCAGAACGACACAGCATACAGCTCTCGGCAGACTTGTCTCAGTTCTGTCCTCACTTCCCGCTGAAGACTTAACTCCAAGATCCTCCCCTTACAGTTCCGGGCTTCAGTAGCAGCTTAAGATTATCTTCTTGGACAGGAGACAGAGAAAACCATAAACACACTACAAGGAGAAAGAGAACTACGGGTTCCTTAGGCCTATCCCACCAAACCAGGAAAAACAAAGCACCTACCCACAACAGGCACACAGGGAAATAAACCTGGAAACGGGAAAACGAACGCTCTCCACCTCAGGGCCGCGACCAAGCCGACTCCCAGCCACGCGTCAGACTCGCGCCACTCGCCGCGTACAATCGCGCTGCTCACTCCTTCAGCGTCCCACAAACCAGTCGCTGCTGCCAGCGCCTCAGCGACAGACAAACCCTCTACAGGAGCGACAGAGCGACCGCAAGCATCTGCCTACGCCGAAGCTCAGACCAAAGGCACCAAGCGAGGCGCGGGGAGGATCGTTCTCAACCTCCCGGGACTAGCCAGTGAAGGCCTGTGTTAACACCCAGTTGGTTCTATCCAAGCCCGTACGTGCTGGCATCTGCCGTGAACTTCTCGGAGTGGGAAGGAGGTTTTTTCCAACAGCCAGCAATTACAACCGTTCCCTAGAGGAAGCAAGCTGCTGCTAATTTTGGGAAGTGGGGAAACAGGTTACATGAAAGAGGGGTGACTGACTCCAAGAAGAATCATATTTCACAGCTTCAGACACACTCACCTAGAGCGCTTCAGAAACATGAAACTTGAAACTTCTCTGAAGGCAAAAGAGAGGATTAATTTCCTAAATACCAACCGTGTTTAGAACACGTTATCAATAACAACAAGGCCTGGCTGCCCAAATGACAGAGGAATAAGAACAACGTCTGGCTCCCTCACTTAGCCCAGGAGAAAAGTCACCGCGGCTGGTACCGACAGGGGTTTTAAAGCCAAAAAATCCTTCACAGTCAAGCCCGTCCTGTAAAGGAAAGGTTGAAAACTCCCGAGATCTCTGCTTACTCTGGAAATAAGGCAGCAGCTGAAGGTGCCATCCAAAGCTAGTATGCCCACCCAGTTTGGTTACTTCACTGGGAGAGGGAGCAAGCACTCCTGAGCCTCTTGCTTGTCACTCTAGCACGGTCCCACCCTGGTCAAACCCAAGGAACACAGCTGCCACTGGAGGGAGGGGGTTAGCTGAGACGCGCCCAGCAAGGCACCTCATCACCACAGCACCGTCAGCTCCCCTGGCAGCGCTCGAGACGTAGAACGATTCCTCTGCACTGCAACACATGCCACAGTTCCTGCAGCGGCACATCACTGAAAGACGACACCAACTCAGTTTGGTTGGAAGGACGGATGAAGACAGAGATGCCAACACTCCTAGTTTTAATCCCGGTCCTAAAATCTCCTTCTAAGTCCTGGCCAAGTCATTCAGCCTCTCTGTGAGGCTGGCATCAAGCCAGCGTTTACGAAGTGCTTTTGAGAAATGCTAGAAATGCCAAATACCATCATTTACATTTGGAGCCACGAAGAGCAGATGGGAACATTCATCTGCTGGCTCGGCTGAACTCAAGATTTACAAGGGCAGAAGGCAAACACCAAGTACTACTCAGTGACCTGGGAGGATGGCATTTGGGACGAGGAAGCAAAATTTACTTCTGACGTACTGCAGCGCCAACATTATTCCCTAAACACAATTTACTCACACCAGACGCTACTTCTGGGTGACACAATTCACTTACAGCCCAACTACCAATTACTCTCCTCAGAGTTTGAGAGTTGCTCACCTTTTGTGCCAATCCATAGCTGGTCTTGCTCAAGTTTAAAGGTCAGTCTGACTTTCCCCCCTGACTTGTTGTACATGCCCGATAGCGGCACTGTTGGCAGGCGCTCCTACAGAGAGGCAACAAGGTTAAGGACTTGAACAGGAAAAGCTGTATTCTCTTAGCTTGTTAAGCCTAAGGACAATCCATCTTTTCAGTTTTCTGCTAAGACAGCAAAGACAGGTCTCAAGCCACAAAAAAGCTTCTCTCACAATTCTGAGAACGTCTCAAGTACTTATTTACTTACCTGAACGCCTTTAACAGAAGGCATCACGTCATCAGGTTTTCCTTTATCCAATACTTTTCTGTGTTGCTACAATATAAAGAGAAAAATTAGAATTTACAGAAACACAACAGAGCTTTTCAGTTTACTTCCAGCCGAACCCTTGGCCATATCCCGACAGCACAGAGAGACGGTTAAGGACTATACACAGTCATGTGTCACACAGGAGAGGGTTAATTTTCAAAGTTAACTGAACACTTGCCATGACAGTCTGAATAAATTATACAAATGAATAAACCCCCAATGTAATGCAAGGGACAACGTCCCTTCTAGAACCGACACACAAACACGTATCTGTAAAAAGTCCCGGGTACCCCTCGGATATCACACATGCTGACCCACGGCTGGCATTTGGCAAGACAGTTTTAACAGTCAAGGGTTATTTCCAGTGAATGGCAGAAACCCCTCCACCCCTGACAGTGCAACACACTGTCACACAGCACCAAACCAGACCAGATTAGAGCAGTAGTAACCACGAACACCATGCTCACAGCTTGTAAGCTGCCGAGTACCTTTAAACAATGATGGAACTTAAAGTGAACGTGAACTATGACAAATTACAGAAAAACAAAAGCACGTTTCATGAAGATTGCAGGTCAACGGTGCACTACTTAACATTTCATCAAATGTATTCTGAGGAAGGTACGGGTCTGGTAGTGCCTTGAGCCGAAAATCCTTTATCAGCCCACAACACTGCAGCCAAACCAAGCGTCACTGCACTCCCTGCTGGACACAGCACCTCCAGAAGCGAGAGGAGCACTCAGCACGTGTGCTCCCTTCAGCGTGGGGCAGCTGAAGGAACGGCTCCTGTGCTGCTCCTTTCAAAGGCAGTCTTTGCAGACCAAGTTCTTTTATGCCAACAACAATTAGTTACCTTCTAGATATGATTACACCGTGGTGGAGCTAACGACCATGAAACATTTCGATCGTTCCCTATTTCTTGCCGGAAGCGTTAGGCTGTAGGACCAGCACAAGCGGTGTCTTGCAAAGCCCCAGCCTGCGCCAGGCCAAACGCTACCCTGCTGCTAGAACTCCCCTGCAGAGAGCCCTCCCTCCACGGCTCAGCAGTGAGAGGAGAAGCCCCAGCCTGCTCTCAGAAGGCACAGGACCCAGAGGTGACTGCAGAGTATTACAAGAACCGCGTCAATCCTACAGGTCCCCCACACCAAAAATTATTGAGACATCAGTAACCTTTTGTCTGCAAAGTGGCTCCTTTTTGTTTTCTTCAGCTTTGACCTCCTGTTGAGCAGCTTCTTTGGGTGTATTTACTGCTAAAACATCGTTGATGGTAGAGCCAACAACCATTATTTTCGCCCCGTTCGTTACTTTGATTTCCCGCAACGTTTTCTCCTCTGGTAGAAGTCCCTTGAACATAACTTTCTGCATCGCAGGTGGAAGGCCTAAGAGGCAAGAATAACGATTACGAGACCGCCTGAGAGCGGCGAGAGGTGCGGGCTGAGGCAGCGGCAGCCCCGACAGACCTGTGAGCGCGTGGATCTTCTGCTTCAGCTCGGCCCCCGTGCTGTCCAGGCAAAACTTCACGTCGTACTTGTTCTTGTTCCAGATAACCTTCAGCTCCACCAGCTCCTTCCCGCCCTCCGTGTCTCCGCCGTTGCTGACAGACGCCTCCGGGGCATCCCGGCGCTCGTCGCCCTCCGGAGACCTCCCCGCCGCCGG
>NW_010265026.1:0-14322 GCF_000690775.1 Eurypyga helias | reverse complement strand
GGTCCGGGCGGGCCTAGCAGCTCGTACAGATGAAGACCTGTGCTCCATCTGAAAGGAGTGTACCAACTAGTATGTTGTTTCTGGTGGTCTGGATACCAGTCTATCAGGAGCCTGAGTGAAAACAGACATTTATTTTAGGTAGGATTCCTACTTTTTCTTTTTTTCTTTGAGTCACATTCAGTTGTAGAGAAGTTCTTATTTGCTATAATCTATGTATTTTAGTCCCCATAAATGACACTTGGAATCACTTTGTTATTTGCTTTAGGTAGGACTTTGATCATGAAGTAGAACTTGTTTCTTAGTATGAGATTCATTTATTCTGATATTTTATTTGTGAACAGCTTCACATCTACTTTGATCAGACATGTGAACTCTACTTAAATGACTGCTTTCTTTAAAATATAAAAGGACTATTACCCAACACTGACTGTTTATTACACTATAATCCTTTGATGAATTTTGTGCTCAGGGCTGCTAGCCACCAACAGGTTACAATTTTAAGATGCTTTTTACTGGGGGCAGCTCAGGTACAAATGTTGGTCTGCTCTGGGCGCTCAAACAAACCAGTTTTGTGATCTCTAAATTGACGAATACAGACAATTTTTTTTTTTTTTTTGAGGTCAGTGGCTGCTGAAGTACCAACAAATAGTACTAATGAGCAAATCACTATTGGAAAGTTATAGCACACTCTTGTAACTGATTTTCAAATGCCGTTTACCGGTTGAATGTGGAGCTATGTAATTTGCAAATTCAGTCATGATCACTGCCATAATAAAGTAAGTGGATAACTGATCAGAGAATGTTTTATTCATAATTTTTAGAAAAAAACTCCAAACAAACAAAGCAAACAACCCAAAACCAAACCAACAACCAAAAAACCCTCAAAAACAACAGAAAAAAAAAAGGCTAAAACATAACTCCCTTATAAGCATCTGCATGTGATGAATTTACTACATTCAGGTTAGTTCAAAATTATGAAGATTATGCATTTTGTAAAAGAAAATGGAAAAATTTTTAAAAAATAAAGTATAGGAATAAATTATGCAAAAATATCATTCTATCATTATGTCATTTTTTCAGGTAGTACTTAAAACCCAGGAAAACATGAGAAAGCATTAGACAATTAAAATAAAACCTTACTTTATCTTTTACAGGCACTGTAAGTGGCAGAGTGTATTATAGTAATCTTGAAGAGTGTAATAGAGAGTTTAATCAAAACCTATGTTCATTAAGGACACATATATTAACTACATCCTTATTAAAGATTTAAAATGCAAACATAATTCTTCTGATAAATTTTGTTTGTTTGTTTGTTTGTTTTTTCTCTGTAGTGATCCAGTGTATTTTGCACACTGGTGGAGAGTAAAATTCTCCCAGCATTTCTCCTGACCTTTTACATGTTCTATAATTACTGCTAACAACAATTTGTTTCCATTTTTATCTCATTAATTATGATTATTCCAGGGCAGAGCACTGCAGACATAATGCTCGTTGACATAATAACACAGATGAGCTGAATAAGAAAGCTTCTAACAACATTACTTCAAAAAAAGCTACATCTATTTATGTCCCATTTTTATATTCAAAGAAAACCAACACTGTAAGAATATTAAAATTTTTATCATTATGTACATAGTAAATGTTTTATGGAAAAACTTATTAAACAAATTCCAAGCCGCACGGAGAAAATAAAACCATAATTTATTTCCCTATTCTACCACAGCTTGTGTGTAACTTCATCTGAGTGGCACCTTTACCTTACAGCAAGAAAAACATAGCTTCTAAAAATGGCACCATTAAAATGTTTAAACATTTCTACCTCAAGACCAGTAAAAATTCGAATCTAAAGGAAAACATAAGTAGTTTATTTTTGATCCATTCTAGATCTCAGTGTGGATACCTTAAAAATTTGATATTCCTATCAATTCACACAGCAGAAATGCTCTATCTCCTATGAAATTCAAAGACTTAGTAAGTATCTTTAGAAAAAAACATAGTAGAAGACACAATATCAAATATTCTTTATATACTTCTTTACGTTATGAAGCATACTGCCTGAGGGATAGGGGCATCACCCAGCTACAGAACAACCACTGGAAAACAGTTGCAAAATTTTCCTACTTTATTATTGTCATTACAATATATGTTCCTCATTATCTACTAGCTCAGTATAAGTTATGAATTATTAAAACAAGACTTCACTTGTCAGAGTAAAAGAAGAAAATATATTTTGTAATGCATTATCTTCTCTTGCAGTTTTTTAAAATTAATTCTCAAATTTATTTAATTGCAGTATGTTTCGCAGCTCTTAAGTATGATTCAGTGAGTTTCTTCGGTGTTAGGATTGTATTAGGTGCACTCGCACTCGCACTTGTCTCTGTAGCATGTATTTTTAAAAGAGATCTTCGTGTTCAGCTTTCTAAAACATAATTTTTGTTCCTTCTATAGATTTATTCTGCTAGCAGATGAGCTAGGAAATACCTTTTTGTTCTTTTTAGAGATGTTTACTCAAAAACATGGTTTACCCTTTGTTTAACATTTGGTATCTTAAGCAGAAGATCCACAAAAATTTAGGGCAACAGAAATAAAACTTCCATGTGGATTAAGGATGGTTTGAGATTACAGAGCAGCTGCTCACACTCACTCTAGAAATGGGATGTCTGCAAATTCCCAGTAGCCCAATAATCTGATTCTAGGAAAGGTGATGGCATCAATCAGAGAGACATTATTCTATTTCTCTAACCTATAGGACTTGATCTTCCATTTAGAAGCTGGGTGAACAGCACGCTATCCCCTCCAGTCTGTTGTAGTCTATGTAAAATCAGGTTAGGAGAGTTACACGGAAAAGAACTGAAAATTTTGTACAATTTTTATTACATAAAGATGTTTTTTAGTAACTTCCCAAATGATGGCAGTTTTGTTGTTGTTTTGGTGCTTTTTTTAATTTAGTTTATTTTATTTAACTGTAGTAAAATAGAAAGGTGTGTTCCATTTTAACCATCTGTTGCTACAGATATACTTGATGAAGTCCTCTAGGGTAGAAAAAAGTCAACACAGTCCTTCATGTAGGATATATAATATGCACTGGCATAACATTTAGTGTGGTAGAGTACAACATACCTCTTCTCCCTCTAGTTTAGGCTCTTGCTGTTTGAATGGACTACCTCAAGATTCTTCTATACTTCAGATTTCCATTCAGAATTTGAAGGTTCTCATTTCTTGTATATCCAACCAAAAGAACAGTTATCTTTATTCACTGATATAAGTATTTACTACTTAACTTCTATTTAGCACTGTATGGAAAGACTCTATTGGACCTAAGGTCTAAATATATTTATGGCCTTTGAGTTTATAACATCTGACAAGTACTATATTCTGTTTGGAAATCCCTAGGTCATTTTTTCTCCCAGTTACAATCTCTATTAGAATATGAGAAATAGTAGTCATACAGCCAGAGGTGGTAAAATTGAAGTGCCTTTGATAAGTAAAGAAATCAGGAGTTTTACTCAAGAGATTCACTTCCATGTACTTTAAATGCTTTAATTTCCAAGAACACTGTCAATAAGCAGCTATCTCAGAGGTTTTAAACTGAAAATGAAATTTTACTTTGGAATCCAATGCTTAGTAACAAAAAAGTATTAAAGATAATTATATTTATTTGCTGTCAGTATCATAGTAAGATATCTGAAAAAAAAGGCTAATTTTAGTTGTGGTTACTGAAACATGGTTTGAATAATATAAAACACATAAAAATATGCAAATATTAACACTGATGGTACCTAAGTTGTAATCTAACAGCTTCCTTTCCCAACTGTCAAGTGTTTTACTTATATTACTTTCCTCCTTTAAAGATGTTTTGTTATGTGAATGGCAGGGGTCTCTTGCTTGCACTGATCCTATATGAAACCAAAACTTACATGGATTAGTGTACCTGAAGAAATGCAAGGAGATCATTCTAACTTGTTAACCTTTGAATTTAACCTTTCAGAAGGTTGTAGTCAGAACTAAATTCCATTATTTTTTCAATAAAGCAGCTTGTGACACATGGGTTAGATAATATTATTAACAACTTAGTACTGGATGAGTTTTAAGCTATTACAATTATTAGAAAGTTTATTAGGAAGAAATTTAAGCTTCCAGTTTCTCACAAAAGTTTTGAAACCGAGAGCACTAGCCCAATGACTTGTCATCTGTTACATTTCAAACTCCTTGCCTGAATACCCTAATGTATGACTTTTTTTTGTTTAAGATACTTTGATTGGTGAACAAGAGCAGAGTAAATGGCTGTAGTGTACACATTCATTTTTCTTCTTTGACATGAAATACAAAACAGGTCACACTAATTAATCAAATATTTTAGCATACTGTGTGGGGTTTTGTGTTCTATCTTTTTAAAGGGTTTATTTCTATCTTTTCTCAGCAGCTCCTCCTGATGTTCACTTCTCTGGCAATATGATGTGCAATTTACATTCTTTGAGTTACAAATCTGATTAGAAAATCATATTAGTCATCTTCTCTTAAAGGATATGTTCAGACAAAGAGACTGAAAGTCTGAAATTCCTACAAAGTACAGTCCAAAAAGTTTGTATTTGCCTTGATTAACTAAGGAGATTGGTGATACATATTGGATTACAACCACTTTTAATAACGAATTTGAATTAAATCAGTACAATCAGGAAGAGGAGAATTAGACTCTGTGGCATGTGATTTATCCACCTAATAAAACTGTTCATTTGTTGAGGTCATTGAAATTTCAAAACAACTACTATGGTCTGTATATATTACATTACAATGTCCTAATACAGTGGCAACTAAGTGTAGGTCTTCATGACAGAAAAAAAAAGGAAACACACACACAAAAATGAATATGAACATGAAATAAATTTTAATCACTGTTATTCCTGAATACGCCATGAAAAGCTCAGTGGGATGGGACATATGACTGTGCATCACCTTGACAAATAAAGGAAAGAGCTTTTAGGGAAGAAAGGGGTCAGCTTTCTCGATGTGACTTTTTTCCTAATAAACAGCCCTAAATTTGTGGAAACTTAGCCATCTGCCTTTCATACATATCTGGTTTCTCGCATGCAGTTCAAATTTTATGTGACAGTACTACTAGGAAAAAGAGATATAAATCGCATGTCCTTGACTTACTGGGACTACAAAGCCACACAATATCTTATACCCTTCATAATCCCTTCCCCATAAAAGGAATGATCCATTTAAAACAAAGACAAGACCATTTGGAGAGATACATTAACAATGTAATTTGTCTTAAGGCAGAATTCAAATACAGTTGCAGTCAGAAGGGTTCCCTACATGCTATGGCATTTTACTTAAATTAAGTTCCCAGTAACCTGAGAGAAATCCACTAATACTTTGCAATAAATTCAATTATTAGTACACCATTAAAATTTGCATTATTTTCTTAATGTATGTCAACTACAGGAAGATCTGTTATAAATAACATAATTCTAATGCACTGTGAACACTGAAAATTAAGTTCCCTAGAAGTGTCCCATTCCCAGAAACACATTTTTATTTTCTTTCTATAGCTAGAAGTTAAAAAAAACCCCAAGAAACAACAACAAAACAAAGAAACAGACAAAGCCAAAAAAAAACCCTGAGACCAAGGAAAAATACCTAATTTCATAAATTTTTGGACATTTATTACTACTTTAATCATTTTGATGTTTAAAATAATTTATAACTTCCAATTGTGAAATATTTTTTTCTATAACATATAATTTAAAACTAAGACCTTATGATCTACTCAGTACCAATCCATGTGCAATTGTACTTTTCTGCTCTGTTTTCTGTGAAAGCCAATAAGATGTCTTTGAGTATGATTCTCATGTTTCTTAAAATCCTGCTCTCCAACAGTTTTCACTTTAAAATTCTGCTTCTCAGAAGTGTTCCTATATTCTTGTGGAAGTTATCTTATACTTTTTTTATTTTTTCCAGGCTTGTATATTAGTGGTGGTGACATGTATGAGGGAAGCAGACAAAGCTCTTGTGGGGATGGTGTAAAGTCCTTTTGGGTTCCCCAGAACAGTGTCTTGGAGTTTTAGCTACAGTGCTGAGCAAGGTTCTGCAGAATCATAGCATACATATAAGATTTCCAGAGATATATTTAGGGCTTCATTACCGTGTCTATATGTCTATGTCAGATAGAATCTAATCTGCCCCTTTGATGCTTTGCCAGCTAGGGAGGAAATGAATTGCCCAGTCAGTTCTTAAGACATCTGGTAAGCAGGACTAACCCTCTTCAGTAGAGATGCTTGTAAGGAGTTAATACAGAAAGTGCCAGTAGATTGTGCTCAAGGCAGAAACGGGGGCTATCTAGGACAGGTGTGGGAACAGAACCTCTTCCTCATTGCGCTCTTTGAAATGCTTCCTGCTGTAACCCTTATCTCCCGTTCTTATCAAATCGCACTCCAGTTTAGATACTGGAATCAGATGCCGCAAAATTTTCTAATGATTTAGATTTCTGGAGATGAATATTAAGTACAAATTTTAGCACAAATCAGAACATATTCATTTGGATGATTTTCATCCAGTGGCTTTCCTCAGTGATAGAAGGTTAATTCTTCATTGACTTATGAGTTGTTGCTATTCTTTCTTGTGCTATTAATCGACATCTGTGACAGTGGTATGTGGTATTGTCACATGCCCTACCTCTGAAAAAGTCCATGTTGTGGAAAAGAAGATTAGGCATGTAGTTTCAGAATAAAAGCAGTAACTATAAGGATGAGAAATTAAAGTTGCTGCTCTAATGAAGAAAAAGTCACCAATATAATAAATCAGAGTTAAGTTCCTGGATAGAAAAGTGTAAGCTAATATGTTTATAATGAGATGGCTGTGAAAAGGGGAGGAAAAAAAGAGACCATCAGAAGGAACATAAAAAGAGTAAGCCCAAGTGTACACAGTTAGATCAAAAGTTTCTCTGTGCTGGCCTGCTTTTTCTGGAAGTTGCTAATACCAAATCTGAAAGAGGTGCACAGAAATAGAGCAAGTGCATAGCCTCACTGCCCCAGAGTATTCTTCTCTTCAGCCGCTTTTGACTCAGGGACTTTTAAAACCAGAGATACCGTCAGTTGTTTCCTATCTTAGATTAGGAGATAAGGGCAACTGTGAGGCAGGCATGGAAGTACGATCATTGTAAACCTTGAGAAAATAGTGTCTCACTCAGGGGCTGTATTTATTTACAGTAAACCACAGATCTTCTGATCTAATTCCATTTAAGGGAAATTTGGACATCAGATTTGCATTTTGTGGTTTATTTTATCACAACTGATCCCTGCCTGTCTGAATCCCCTAGCAGCCTGAGAGCTCTTCACCTACAGCTATATACCCTTTCTTCTCTCTGTTTCTTCCCCTTTCCCCCTCCTTTCCCCTCTTTGAATGGCTGATGGCATCTGGATATTCATCTTTGCGAGGGTGGTCATTTCATCAGAAATAACTCACCCCTTTATCACCTACTCTTGTCTTTGCATCTCTTTTTATAAGCTTGGTATTCCTGAGGTGTTTGTTATCCTCTATGAGCATTGGAGGTTTTATAGGAACAATCCTTACTGAGAATATATATATATATATATATTAAGATCTGTGTCAAGAAGATGAGCCAGTGAAAAAGACATTATCAACAAACTATTAAATTTAAACATCTGGAGCCACATGGCATGCCTGGATTGACCTTTTTTTTTGTTGGAGAGGTGCAGGGGTAGGGGAGGTTGTTTGTTTGTGGTGAGAGCTTTGGGGTTAGTAACTGAAGGCTTATTAGGTGCTTTTAGTATTTATTAACATTTTGTGAGCATTTGGCATTGTCGTTCATCTGCAGTGTTAACCGATACCTATCCAAAATGTATAGCTTATGAGTTTCCAGTCTGATACGCTTTGCTAATACATTAATAAGCCATTTTGATCCCGATTTAATTTTTGCTCACACAATTGAGCAATTTTTCTCAGTGCCAACTGCCACTACTGTCATTCCAGTTTTGTCTCTGGCAGTTAATGTTGGTTTATGATGTTGAGGATTTGGGAAGTCCTGTGGCTGTTGTCACTCACTAGTAGAAGTCATCCAGTTTCAAGTAATTTTTGAAAAGTTTTGTTATAGGGACTGATTACTCCTGAAGTGTAGTGTAAGTCTCAACATAGCAGATAAAATCATAGATGATAAATTCCCCAATTCAGTTAGCAACTCAGAATACAGTAAAGCTGCAGACAAAGGTCTGCTTAGTTCTTTTTTATGAGAAAACCACAAAATAATATATGGTAGATTACTAGTTTTTAGTATTCCTACTTTAAATGAAAGAATACAGTATCTGAAATGGTATGTAAAGGACTGTCCCAACCTGCTGAAATGTTTTGTTCACATGCTACAGAATTAGGCAATGACATGAATTACTATTTAATGTCAAAGCCAAGATGTGTGCTGTATCCAGCAAGTTAACATGTATAGATGAGTTATAATTACAAAGAAATTAAGAAAAAGATTTGCAAGGAAAATAAAAATCTTCTGAGCAGGATGTGCCTTAACTCAGAGATTTGGCAAAGATTTTACTAGGGAAGGTGGCAGTCTGCCCTTCTCAAGGTCTTTTGCGCTTTCCTATGAAGCATTACTATTTTGAACTGTGAAAGACTGGCATACTACAAAAGTAATAGTTTTAACTAGGTGTGGTAGGTTCTATTAAAATAAACATTAAGGAGAGACTTAAATAGAGCAAGTACAAATGACCAAGACAAGATCCTAAGTAAGCCTCTCATCTTTAAAGAAAAATATTAAACAGTTATCGATAAAGATGACAAGAACATTACACACTTTCTTTTTATTTGCATTTCTTAAAAAAAAAAAAGAACATTTGTTAAAGTGTTCTCTAATCTCATTAAAGAAGGTACAGCAATGTGAAGTCACCTTCAATAAAAGAAACATCAGGTAAGGGCATAAATAGTAATCCTTCCTTATTGCTTTCTATTTACATGTTATAGATGGTTGTTTGCTTGATGTTAATAGATAGCATCTTGAATTTTACCTTCTGGTTGAAATATGTGATGTAATTAATAATTCATTCACTTTTTTCTAAATGGATATGAATATGGAAATTTAGCTTGGCCTTAGGAGATTTTAATTCTTATTTATTTTGGACACATTTCACAATTCCAAAAAGGAGTAAGTCCTTCAAAGTGTGAAATATTTTTTCTTCACATTGTGAAAAGCAAATCACTCACTTAAGATCTTACTGTAGAATAGGAAGATACTATGTTGGTTCCAGGTAAACCTATATATTCTAGAATACACTGATTTTCTGCACCAGCTGAACTTTCAGTCACCCACGTTTCTAGAGTGGCTGGAAGCTCAGCCATGTGAAATGACATCAGCCACCTATGAACTAAGTCCTAAATTTCTGGTGACTGTAGCATAAGCTTAGAAATTTAGTTTACACATAGTTACAAAAGAAACTTTAGACTATATGTGTGTCTTAACCTGAAGCTGAATCTCACCCTTTGTGCTAGCCTTCAGCCTTCTAATTAGTTTAAGTATTATTTGAGCTATATATTTTCCATAAAGTCTCTTAGTAATTTTATTGTTTTATGTATGTGTATGCTCTCACCTTTATTATATTGATCTTTCAAGTTCACACAAAATCATTTCTGAAATTTATCATTCTCTTGCTATGAAATGAAGAATATAATGCTATAAAGCAAGGGTAGCAGCACTTCTACACTGCAATATCTCCAAAGCCGTATATTATTATATGATATTATGAAGAACACTGCTCACAAAAAATGTGCAATATGAAGTGTATTTATCCCTTTACTGATAGACTATGTGTCTATATTGCTGAAAATTAATTTTGCTTTCAGCAAAGTGCCTTTAGCAGGTCCTCAATCAGTTCTGAGTAATATTATTCTATAGCAAAGATATTTAAAAAGTCATTTTCTGTAAGAAAAATATGACAGAAGGGAAAAAAAAAGAAAAAATTAAAATTTGATATAGTAAAGGTATCAATACGGGACTTTATACCCAAATCCATTGAAATGCAAGTGAAAAATGTATTTAATTGGCTTATTGTAAAAGAGAAGTAGTAGCTACTTAGAAAAAAACCCTCTTTTTACAATGACATTCAGTCCCTGGTGTCATCAGTAGAACCTAGAAAAAAGAAGCATACTTAAGGGCCTATCTGAGGGCCCAGATATGCTGCTGCAGTGTGGAACAGTATTACAGATGCCTAACAGAGATGTGGACACAACACAGTGCAAAGCCATATAGAAATAATACCTCAAATCCCAGAAGTATAATAGATAGGAGTATATTATTTCCATTTGTGGACCTCACTTACTTGAGAGGAATGTGTATCTCAGAACCCCTATATACAATTTAGACATATAGTCAATATTATTCTGAACTGAGCCTGCAAAAGTTAAGTGATTTTTCAGCATCTTTGTTTCTCCATCTGTTTAAATTGCATTCATATTTTTTATGTATGACTCAAAAGTGATTGGGAGACCTAAACCGGTGAAGTGTCAAACACTTTAAGAACTGTAGCTAAGTCTTCTATATAACTATATAGAAATTCCAAGGAAAATAGATTAAAAATTATAAGGTATAAGAATAGTAAGGAAAAGAAAGACAGGCATAAATAAGGAAGTTGCTCTGATACTATTAGAAGAGATTTTTAAAGAAATGATTTGAAAGCATCCATGTTTTGAAAGCCAGGGAGCTCTCACTTCTACCTTAATTAGAAATGGCACAGGCAGTTACAAATTTCAAGGCAATATTCAACTCCATTTGGATGTCCCTTTCTTTTTAAATTTACTATCTCTATTTTCACAGTAGTTCGGACATTGGTAGTAATTACCATGTAGCGTAATTCAGCATCTTCTACTTGATAAGTCACAGCATTCCCATAGTGAAATGACTACACAGTAATGGGAAGAGGCTGTTTTAGTGAGTTTTGAAAGAGAATGGAAAGAGCATAATTGTCATAACATTTCAGGATAGCTTTTCCACAGCAAGTGAAAAGACACACTTAGAACTTGCAACTAAGTGATGTCTTTGGGGCCTTGTTAATATTCACTGCGCAAAAGCCAAAGCAGATTGAAAAACCATATAGGAGTGCGGGGAACATGGCATATGAAGAAGTGACACCTGTGAGTGAATAAACATATGGTTTCAGACTAGGATGTGATTGAGAGATCAACCAGCAGGAGAAGTGCCAACACAGGACTGGTCAGAAATGCAGGATTGGTCAGACACATTAGGTATTGGCATCAATCAAGAACACAAACCATTCTAAATGTTGGAGTTATTCCTTTTGACATTGCACAAATGTGTTAAGAATAAAATAGAGCAGTTAGGTCACTGTGGTCAGTCCCCCACAATCTGTAAAAATGTTTAGTTCAGGTAAGTCTAGGGAACTTCTAAGTTTCCTGAAGATCAGACGCCTTATTTGAGCCCATTGCTGCTGTATGACTAGGGTTTTTTTGTGTCTGTCTGCTACTAATGTTCAGCAAAGGGTTGCTTTTATTCTGAATAATTCCCCAACTTAGACAGGGGTTGCCAGTGAGTACTGTACTGATAAAAGGCATCAGTGTAGCCAGAAAGAGTTCCTAAGATAAGAGCTATTTTCCTGCAAGTTGATCTTTTAAGGGAGGTGATGAAACCTCTGACGCTTGAGATATTTAAAACTGCGCTGAACAAAATGCAAAGGACAACATTGAAAAGAGCAATACTACACTAATAGACAAATGGAGCATGTGACCTATTACATCCTTTTAAGCTTCACTCCCATTTGGTATCTTTTTTAAAGAAAATCCTGTACTTCCAAGTTGCAGTTGCAAGAAACACTGTATTGGGAAAGATCTCCTGAATTACTGAATCTAGTTTCCTGTGTTTGCAGACACCGGAGTGAAATAAATCTCATCAATTGTTCTCTATTGCAGGAAAAATGTTAACATATCAGGGAAGAAAACTGTTGTCAAATTTCTACCCTAGAATTTGTAACAAAATTTTATTAAAATAAGATTATCAAACTAATTTAATGTTTTAGATCTTGGAAACCTTCATAAAAAGCTTCATATAGACTTCTGCAGTATCAATGTTCATGAGTGCTTTCTTCTACCATTCTGTATAGAGTAAGCAAAAATTTAACTGGAAAAATGTAGATCATAGGTACTGCTGCACCCTTGCCATCCAAAGTTTTTCAAAGGCTATAGCAACTGTTATTTAGTCACAACAGGTAAATTATTTCATGGAAGGATAGAGGTTTTCTTTCACACAAAAAATATACTGACCAGTACTTTCAAAATGGTAATTAAATCAGTTCATTGTCTGGACTTGTTGAGAACGACCTTACTAAGGATATATTGATACATACCTCTCAGTGAAGATAACAGCAGAATATCACCAAATATATTGGAAACTCACACTCAAACCTGTTTGACAATCCACCATTTCTAAACATAGAATTATTTATGCTGGAAAAAAACCCAGTAAGATCATCAAGCCCAACTGGAAACCTGACACTGCCAAGTGCGTCACTAAACCATGTCCATAAGCACCACATTTGCACATCTTCTAAATACCTCCAGGTATGGTGATTCTCACATTTCCCTTGGCAGTCTGTTGCAATGCTTATTAAGCATTGTAACCCTTTCAGTGAAGAAAGGGTTTGTCTAATATCCAATCTACTTGGTGTAGTCTGCAAATTTACTGAGGGTGCACTTGATCCCCTCGTTCAGATAAGTATAAAGATATTAATCAGACTGATGAAGATACTAAGCAGAAGTGTCCCCAACACCAAGTGCTGAATAACACCCCTTGTGATTGGCTGCCAACTGGATGTCATTCACCAGAATTCTTTGGGCCTGGCCTTCCAGCTGTTTGCACCCTTCACCTACCTCATAATCAGTGTAAGCCTCTCTTCTTGTTTCAATCAGGCTTATTTTTTTACTAAAGCAGGTACAGAAAAATAATTTGACCTATAAACTGTAGGTACACATCTAGTCCATTTCACTGAATGTTTACTTGGTAATTTTCTTCAGTTTTGGCATCTAAAATGTAGATACTGAATTATTTTACAGTTATGAAAGTGACAAGGTCTGTTGTCACTCTATTAACAGGTAGGAGAGAAAGTACATGTATCTTATGAACCATTTTATGAGGTGTCACTAACAGAGGAGTCTCTTTACCTCTCTCTTGAAGAAACAGTGTAGCCCAGCTTAATGTGTTACTGAATACCTGAAGGAAAATCATAAATATGCATTGACTTTCAAGGATTACTGCCTCAAGGTCAAGAACTGCAGTTCTAACATACCAGAACTCAAGAAAAATGCCAGGACAAATGCATGGATGAGCAAGGAGCTCTTCTCAAATCTCACACATAAACAACCCCCAACTGTACACGAGATGGAAGCATGACCACATGGCTGAGGATGAACATAGAGACACTGTCCAAACATGTAGGGGTGGGATTCAGAAAGTCAAAGCCCATCTTGAACTGAGCCTCATGAAATGCAGCACAAGAAAATGAGAAGTCCTGCACCTGGGAAGGAATAAACCCATTCCACGGGACAGACTGGGGCCAAGTGACTGGAAAACAGCTTGATAGAGTGTGATCCAGGGGTCCTGGTGGACAACAAGCTGATCATGAGCCAGCAATGTTCCCTTGTGGCAAGATACGTCAACAGCATCCTGGGCTGCATTAGGAAAAGCATGACCGGCAAGTCAAGGGAGATAATCCTTCTTCACTCAGCAGTTGTGAGATACTGTCTGAAGTGCTGTTTCCCAGTACAGGAGAGACCTTTATATGCTGGAGCTGGGCCACCAACCAGCTCCAAGGATTACAAGGGAATGAGAGCATCTACCATACAAGGACAACCTGAGAGAGCTGAGGTTGTTCAGCCTCAAGAAAAGAACTTCAGGGGATGATCTTATCAATATGAGCAATATTTGGAGATTGGGAGATAAATAAAGAAGAGTCAGGTTCTTTTCAGGGGTATCCAGTGACAGGATAAGAGGCAACAGTCACAACCTGAAATACAGGAAATTCCATTTAAGCATATGAAAAAACAATTTTATTTTAAGGGTGATGGAACCCTGGATCAGGTTGCCTGGTGAGATTATGAAGCCTTCATCTTTGGAGTTATTCAAAACCCAGCTGGACGCGATCCTCAACAACCTGCTGAAGCTGACACCATTTTAGCAGGAGGGGCTGGATAAGACAATTTCCAGAGGTGCCTTCCAGCTCAACTATTCCAGTTATTCTCCAAATGTCTTATTCTGCAAAATCTAAGTTTCTCTTGAATATATATATATAAATA